>NW_007259259.1:19213-62559 GCF_000164805.1 Carlito syrichta
CCCAGTGCCGTCAGTCATTTTCTTATAGTATTACATTGGATGTTCAAGGTCCATTATATGAGTGAGAACATGTGATATTCGGATCTTTGTTTCTAAGTCACATCTTTTTAAAAAATATCTTGAATAGCTTATTTTGAGCCTCCTATCCTTTATCTGAGCCTTCCTTGACTTTGCATTTTTACTTTTTTTTTTTTTTTTGCATTGGGTGGTCTTACTCTGTCACCCAGACTGGAATGCAGTGGCATGATCGTGGCCCACCACAGCCTCAAACTCCTGGGCTGAAAGGATCCACCCTCTTCAGCTTCCCAAGTAGCTAGGACTATAGGTGTGCACCAGCTAATTTTTTTTGTTTATTTTAGTTTCTTGTTTGTTTTGTTGTTTTAGAAATGAGGTTTCACTGTGTTGCCACTATGTTGCCCTGGCTGGATTTGTACTCCTGGGCTCACACGATTCTCTTGTTTTGGCTTCCCAAAGTGCTAGGATTAGTGGCATGAACCATCGCGTCTGGCCAGCTTTTCAGTGTAATTAGTTCATAAATTTATAACATAATATATAAAATAGCACTTTCTTTTGTTTTTCTTAAGACTCTTAATTTCAGGTATATGGGGTACTGTTTGGTTCTAGATTCTCACTGAGCGGTCACAAGTGAGTGGAGTGTCAGGTGTCCAGGCAGACACCTTGGTGTATCCACGGAGACTCATGTGATTGCTTTCTTCCTGAATGTAGACGAGAAAGCCCTTTATCACTAAAAACATGGTCTGGTCACCTGGTTACAGTTTGGATTAGATTATGTAGAAGGAATATGATGTGTTATTCTGTAAATGGACTAGAACTGTTTAACTTGGAAAATTATAAAGCTGGTTTTTTTTAAGTACTTGGAGAAAATATGGACAGCTTTTTTTTAAAATCACCTTGGACTATGGAAGTCCTTTCTAAACCCAACACAATGTCTGGCAGCTATTAAGGATAGAATTGACACATTTAAGTCAAAAAGTAGTATTAAACTAGGAAAAATACTTCTGACATGTGACAGATATAGGCTAATTTTATTAATATACAGAGAACTGCAAATCTGTAAGAAAAAGGTGACAACTCAGGAGGAAAATGAGCAAAGGATGTAAACAGATCGTTCGTTGGAAAAAAGGTACAAATAGTCGATTTACTTGGGAAAATGTTTATTCTGGGATTCTCTTATCAAACTGAAAATTTAATAATACCTAGTGTGAAGAAAGTTATGGTCACGTGGGCATTCTGATACAAAGCTAGTGAAAGGAGAAGTTGGTGATGAAGCCTTTTGGGGCCAGTTTGGTAATATGTATTAATATTTACAATCACATCATCTCTAGCTCTGCAGGTCTGAGTTTATCCTTTAGATAAACTGCTCTCAGAACACAAATTTCTGGGCAAGAAAGTTTCTTGCAGTATTGTTTGTAATAGCAAAAAACTAGAATGTAAATGTCTCTCAGAAGGGGACTGGTCAAATAAACTACAGGACAGCTACACAATGCAAAACTGGGCTTACAGGAAGAACGAGGGTAGACTGAGATGTGCAGATAGGGATATATGACTTTTTAAAGGCACATCAGTATGAGTAATATTTTATTTCCCATGTTTAAATACCCCCCCCCACGCAGACACCCTACAGATTGATGCAGAGTGCCTAGAAAATTTATTGAAGGTTACCCAAGAACTGAATCAAACTCTTGTCTTTCAAATACAGATTTTGTATTGTTTGGATGAGAATATCTATTATAATACCTTTTGCAAGAAAGAGTAGTTTTTAGTGGTTAATATTTGTTTCACTGTTGGTTATTTATCAGTTATTTTATACTTTCAAGAACATTACACGTTAGTGGCTATAGCACCAGAATGAATTAAACAGATGGTGGTAATGAATCTTAGAGGTAGTTAAGACTCATGTTTTCATAGTTGTCCTAGTCTTGTTTTTCACCTAGTTATTGGTGTTTAAATTCTATCAATGCCTTGATTCTAAAAAGATGCTCAGTTTAGATCTCTTAAAAACCCTTAGTTCACTGCTTCTTTAGAGTACTTACTTTTGTGAAATTAGTGGAAAGTTTTTGTTTATGCTTTTTAAAAGTGTAAGAACAATGCAAATTAAAGGCTAATTACAAGTTCTGTAAACCTAAATGTCTTATCTGAAGATTTTCAACTTAAAAGGTTTGTTTTCTATCTTCTTCAAAACTAGCAAGATGAATATTAGAGCTGCTTTCTATCTTCTTCAACACTAGCAAGGTAAAGATTAGAGCTGCTTCTCTTGTTAGAATCCTTCCAGCCTCGGTGACATGGTATCCTGGCATATCCCTGTGTCCTGTTTCACAGTTTCTCATCCTTCCTTCCCACCCATATTCCCACACAGGCCTTGGTGACACGATATCCCCAGCATATACCTGTGTTCTGTTTCGTGGCTTCTTGTCCTTCCTCTCCCATCTGCACCCCCTCCGAGGCCTCGGTTACACAGTGTCCCTGGCATATCCCTGTGTTCTGTTTTGTGATTTCTCATCCTTCCCTTCCCAAACCTGTACCCCCACTGAGGCCTCCGTGTTTCCCTTGCATGTCCTCATGTTCTGTTTCACGGCTTCTCATCCATCCCTTCCCACCTGCTCTCCTACCCAGGCCTTAGTGACACGGTATCCCTGACATATCCTTACGTTCTGTTTCACGGTTTCTCATCCGTCTGTCCCTTCCCACCTGCACTCCCCACCCGGGCGAGGGGTTATAGCGGGAAGCTCAGGAGGAAGCTTTGGTGATAGTCCTGGGTTTGATAGTCTGGCTCCACTATGTAAGAATTGTGACTTTGGTATAAGATCTGCATCCTAAATTTGTTGGAGGATTTGTCCACCAGTGTAAAGTGGTGTCAGATACAGGGAAGACATTTAATAAATATTCTCCTTTTTTTCTGCTCTTCCCTTTTTCGTGGGGGTGTTCTCAATCCACTTGTCGTTTGGACCTCTCTCACTCTCTACCCACTCTATGTAGATGATTCCCTCATCTAGATGATTCTCTCATCTTGAATTTTCTCTTTGGTTTGCTTAATTTCCAGCTTTTTCCTGAATGGTTAAATCTGCATCTCTCCTCTGTATCTCCTCATCTTGAACAGAATCACGCATTATTTCTCCACAAAACTAGTTTCTTTTTCTGACTTTCCCATTTCTGTTTCTCTGAAATGTTACTTCTTTCTGCACCCTCCCCCCAACCACCCTCCTTTTATTTATTTATTTATTTTTTGAGTCAGAGTCTCATTCTGTCACCCAGGCTGGAGTGCAGTGGCACGCTCACAGCCACCGCCGCCTCAACCTGCTGTGCTCAGGTGATCCTTTTGACTCAGCCTTCCAAGTAGCTGCAACTGCAACTACAGGCAAGCACCACTGTACCACCATACCTGGCTAATTTTTTTATTGTGGAGATGAGGTCTCGCCAAGTTGCCCAGGTTGGTCTTAAACCCATGGGTTCAGGCAATCCTCTCACCTCAGCTTCCCAAAATGCTGGGATTATAAATGTGAGCCACTATGCCCTCTTTTTATACTACTTTAAAACCCTTTCCTAGTGCCATCGTGAGCCACAGTTACTGAAAGGAGTGTTCTGCATCCTTTAGTTGATAGAGGAGGGAACTGATTGAGGGCTATTGTTCTAATGAATTTCCTGTCTTTTCTCTCCTCCTTTGAGAGGCAACATAGCTGGGATGTCAAGGCAGGGAGCTCTAGAGCCTGACTTCCTGGGTTTTAATCCCAGATCTCATACTTTCTGTGAGACTCAGGGTAAACTACTTAGCATGTCTGTGCCTAATCTGTAAAACCTCAAAGAACTGGATTATTGGAAAGCATAAGTGAAAGAAGTTCTAACGGCCAGGCTCAGTGGCTCAGCCCAGCACTTTGGGAGGTCAAGGCAAGTGAATTGCCTGAGCCCACGGGTTGGAGACCAGCCCGGGCAATTTGGCAAGGCCTCATAATCTCTACAATAAATTTTTTTAAAAAATTAGCCAGGCATGGTAGTGCACTTCTGTAGTTCTGGCTATTTGGAGGGCTGAGGTGGAAGGATTGCCAGAGCCCAGCAGGTCGACACTGGGGTGGTTGTGAGTGTGCCACTGCACTCCAGCCTGGGCCACGGAGTGAAACTCCAACTCACACACAAAAAAAGTTCTAAAGTATTCAGAGCAATGCATGGTACTCAGTAGTGGTTCAGTAATTGTTAATTATAGTTATCTTATATACTACTGCCTCTAAAACAAGACATTAGATACAGGGATACCTCATTTTATTGCATTTTGCTTTATTGCTCAAGATACTGAGTTTTTTACAAATTGAAGATTTGTGGCAACCCAAATCTTCAAATCGAGCAAGTCTGTCAATGCCATTCTTCCCATAGCATGTGCTTATTTTGTGTCTCGTGTCGTATTTTGGTAATTTTTGCAATATTTCAAGCTTTTCCATTATATTGTATTATGGCAATTTTGGTGATCTCTGATCAGTGGTCTTTGATGTCACCATTATAGTTGCTGTGGGACACCATGAACCATGCCCATATGAGGGCAACTTAATTGATAAATTTTGCATATGTTCTGACTGCTCCACTGACCAGCAGTTCCTCTATCTCCCTTGTTCTCCTCAGACCTCCCTATTTCAGCAATATTGAAATTAGGCCAGTTAATAACTCTTTAGTGGCCTCTAAGTGTTCAAGTGAAAGAAAGAGTCTCTCACTTTAAATCAAGAGCTAGAAATGATTAAAGCTTATTGAGGAAGATATGTCAAAAGCTGAAATAGGCCGAAAGCTAGGCCTCTTGAGCCAAACAGTTGGCCAAGTTGGCCAACAGTTGCCAAAGAAAAGTTCTTGAAGGAAATTAAAAGTGCTAGTTCAGTGAACACACAAATGATAAGAAAGTGAAACAGTTTTATTGCTGTTAGGGAGAAAGTTTCATTGGTCTGGATGGAAGATCAAACCAACCACAGCATTCCTTAGCCAGGCCCAAATTCTCTTGTTATATGAAGGTTGAGAGAGGTGAGGAGACTGCAAAAGAAAAGTTTGAAGCTAGCAAAGGTTAGTTCATGAGGTTTAAGGAAAGAAGCTGCTTCCATACATAAAAGTACAAAGCAAAGAAGCAAGTATTGATAGAGAAACTGTGGCAAATTATCTAGAAGATCTAGCTAAGATGATGGATGAAGGTGCTACACTAAGCAGCAGATTTTTAAAGTAGATGAAACAACCTTCTATTGGAAAATGCCATCTGGGATTTTCACACCTCGAGAGAAGTCAGTGCCTGCTTTCAGAGCTTCAAAGACCAGGCTGACTCTCATGTTAGGGGCTAATGCAGCTGGTGACTGCTGCATTAGCAGTGGTGAAGTCAGTGCTTATTTACTGTTCTGGAAATCCTAGGTCCCTTAGAATTATGCTAAATCTACTCTGCCTGTGCTCTATAAATGGAGCAGCAAAACCCAGATGATGACATATCTGTTTGCAGCATGTCTTACTAAATATTTTAAGCCCACTGTTGAGACCTACTACTCAGAAAAGAAGATTTTGTTCAAAATATTACTGCTTATTGACAATGCTCCTTGTCACCCAAGAGCTCTGATGGAAATGTACAAAGAGAGTAATGTTGTTTACATGTCTGCTAAATAACATTTATTCTGCAGCCCATGGATCAAGGAGTAATTTTGACTTGCAATTCTTATTATAAAAAATACATTTTGCAAGGCTATTACTGAACTAGATAGTGATGCCTCTCATGGATCTGGGCAAAGTAAATCGAAACCCTTCTGGAAAGGACTCACTATTCTAAATGCCATGAGGAACATTCGTGATTCATGGAAAGAAGTATAAAAATATCAACATTAGCAGGAGTTCGAAAGAAATTGATTCCAACACTCGGGGTTGACTGAGGGTTTTAAGATGTCAGTGGATGAAATAAGTGCAGATGTGGTAGAATATCAAGGGAACTCAAGTTAGACATGGAGCCTGAAGATATGAAAGAATTGTTGCAGTCTCATGATAAAATTTGAATGAATGAGGAGTTGCAAAGAAAGTGGTTTCTTGAGTTGGAATCTGCTCATGGTAAAGATGCTGTGAACATTGTTGAACTGACAACAAAGGATCTAGACTATTACATAGATTTAGTTAATAAACCAGTAACAAGATTTGAGAAGATTGACTTCAATTTCAAAAGAAACTCTACTTTGATGGCAAAGTAGAAATGCTGCCAGAATGCTGTCAAACAGCATCACATGCTACAGAGAACTCTTTCATGAAAGGAACAGTGGATTGATACCACAGACTTTATTATTATCTTATTTTAAGACATTCCCACAGCCACCCCAGCATTTAACAACCACTCCCCTAATGGGTCAGCAGCCTTTAACATCGAGGCAAGACCCTCCACCCACAAAATGGTTGTGACTCAACTGGTCTAGCTAAAGGCACAGATGATTGTTAACAAGTTTTAGCAGTTAAGTATTTTTGTGTGTATGTATGTCAGAGTCTCACTCCATTGCCCAGGCTGGAGTGCAGTGGCACACTCACGGCTACCCCAGCATCGACCTGCTGGGCTCCGACGATCCTTCCACCTCAGCCTTCCAAGTAGCCAGAACTACAGGCGTGTGCTACCACACCTGGCTAATTTTTTACTTTATTATAGAGACAAGGTCTCACCAAGTTGCCCCAGCTGGTCTCAAACCCATGTGCTCAGGCAGTCCACCTGCCTCTGCCTCCCAAAGTGCTGGGATTACAGGCTGAACCACCGAGCCTGACCAGTAAAGTATTTTTTAAATTAAGATGTGTACATTGTTGTTTTCTAGGCAAAATGCTATTGTACGCTTACAAGACTACATTATAGTGTAAGCATAATTTTTCATGTGACTCGCTTTATTTTCATGGACTAGAACCAGACTCTCAATATCTCCAAGATATGCCTGTATGTCAGTTTTTTAAGTTTTAGAAGCTCCTTCATCGCCTCCTGGAATAACCATTTCTACATGTCAAAGGGGTTGTCCCAGGAAGTAGTCTATATGTATCAGAGTTATGCAGGCTGACTCTGAAAAATTGCATGGTAGGGAAATTATAGGAGAAATTTACCTGAATTTGGGGTTAGACTAGATACTTTTCCAACCTCAGTTATATTTCTGTGATGCCTCATAACTCTGCATAACTCTGCATACATACAGACTACTTCCTGCATAACTCTGATACATACAGACTACTTCCTGGGACAACCCCTTTGACATGTAGAAATGGTTATTCCAGGAGGCGATGAAGGAGCTTCTAAAACTTAAAAAACTGACATACAGGCATATCTGGTTTCCTATCCTTACCTTATCTTTATGTATGTATTAGGCTCCATCCAACTGGCTAATCTCCAAATATGTCTCATGCTGCCCACCTTTTCCTAGTACCTATGGCTGTCTCTTCTAAGAATGATAGAAGGAGCCGGGCTCGGTGGCTCAGCCTGTAATCCCGCACCTTTGGGGGGCTGAAGTGAGTGGATTGCCTGAGCCCGTGGGTTCAAGACCCGCCTGGGCAGCGAGACCTCATCTCTACAATAAATCAAAAAATCAGCCAGGCGTGGTAGCTCATGCCTGTTATTCGGCTACTCGGAAGGCTGAGGCGGAAGGATCGCCGGAGCCCAGCAGGTCGAGGCTGCGGTGGCCGGGAGCGGCCACTGCACTCCAGTCTGGGCGACAGAGTGAGACTCCAACTCAAAAAAAAAAGAATGGTAGAAGGACTCCTTCCAGTTTTCAAAAGTCTGCCCATCATTCAAGACTCAGCTCAAATACCATGTCTTGTATGAAGCCCTTTTTTTCCCCTCTCTTTTACTTTCTTTTTTTCTCCCTCTGGATTCTCTTGGCACTATTGCAACTCTTACTGCACATTGTATGATTTATTTATAAATTGTTAAGCTTGACAAGCAAGATTTTGTTTTTTTTTCCTATTGCCTGCAACCTGTAAGAGACTTTGCACCATAATAGAGTGCTCTGTGCTTATTTGAATGACTTTTGTTCAGTCATAAACACATCCATATGCACTTCACAGTATTGTGAGGCTTGCAGATTTTAACCTGAATCCCTGGCTCAGGGAGGTTTGTGTTCTCAGCAGTGGCCACAGGACTAGGAGCAATCACTACCCCATCGTTCTACCATCTGGCGGGACACCCAGTCACAAAATTCTCTTACGGGAGATATTTGGGGATTATCAATTATTTTTTAACAGTTTGGATATTAAACAGTTACTCCAAGTTAAGTGGGTACTTAGGGATATAATATCTTTCTGTTATGCAGAGATTTTCCATGTAATGATATTTATTACAAAACAATCTCTATTGGATAGGAGGGCAATAGTAACTTTATGTTGGAACTACATTTTACTTTCTCAGTTCTCAAAAAAGTCTATTTTTAGGCCATTTTAAGTAAAAGAAAGCTTCACAGACGTACAGTTTTAGATTTGCTTATTATTTCATTGCCTCTCATAAGTCTTACAATGCCATCTCATAATTGCTTGCTGAGACGTGCTCTTTATAAAACCCTTATTGAAAAGGTTCTCTCCCTCTCTTCACTTCCGACCCCCACATGAATCCTTTTTACTTGGTAATCTAACTATTTAAGGAGAATTGTATACCACTGTTCAGAGAATTTGTGGGCATTTGCCTTCAAAACTTCATGAGGTTGTCAATACTAACTTCCCATGCTTTATCATGGATCTTTGACATATATGAGATGGCTTTGTTCACCTAGTAAACCTTCTAATAATACTTACTGATGAAATTTATTATTTACAGTGGTTTTTTGTTTGTTTTGTCTAACTGGAAACAAATAATGAAAACAACATCTTCTTTTAAAAAAAGAAAACCTCAAAAATTGCTATAATAATGGGCTTCTCATCATAGTTACACACACATCCTGTCATCAACAGAGTGTTCATAAAAGCCTATTTCACGGAGACTTTTATTAGATAGGTCTATCTGGAAGCAATTTGTCTTGGCTATTTATAACTTTATCCTATTCTATTCTGTACGTAAGGCTGCCTATTTTAAGACTTTGGACTAACAAAATAAATAAACTCTCTAAAGCTCATACACATATTTTAAGATAAGCTTTTTAAAAAATTCTCTTCATTTAAAAAATAAATAACTGAAATTGACATCGGTGGGTTTAGAATGTGAGAGTTAACAAGGAAATTGTTAAATAAGTTTAACTTTTTTGGGTAATTCCTAGTCAGTATTAATGTGACTGACTGGTTGTAAATAGATTTAGTCTGTTTTTGTGATCTACCTTCATTTTTACAAGAATATATACGTTTTATATTTCCATTAGTGGTTTTCTAAAGTCACTAGAGGTTCATCTGTAGAATTGATCATGTCCTTTGAGCTAAAGATATATAAAGAGCAAAATAGGAAATTTTACAGGTTCCTCTGTATTTTGAGCTAAAAGGGCTAAGACTTTTCATATAAGAGCATTGTATAACCTCTTCAGCCCTTTCAAGAAAAAGACCTAAGTCTTTGTCAGAAATTGTGGTTGAAATGTTCTTGGTTATAGGAATCAGGTATTATTTGCTTTCTATCTCTAGTTCCTAACACAGTGGATACATGTGTTGTTATAGTTATTAAATGTTTGGTGAATGGGAAATGTCCAATACAGACTTTTTCTTAGTCATGCAGATGAGTTACAGAAAAAAAAGAAAGAAAAGAAATCTCAACCTTATGACAAATGATAACTTTCCATTCGTTTTTGTTGTATACTAGGAAAAAGTTTGGCCCTGGAAGTTTCCATTTACCACATTCTTTTCTGTTTCCTTTACTTCTTTTCTTCCAAGCAGGAAACCTCATATTAGGTTGTAGTTGTATGATGGGCCATGGCATGACAGACTAAACGTCAGAATCACAGATAAAGTGTGGAAGGATGTGACTGGCTCAGTAAGAATATCTTTGTGATAAGGTGGACCCTTGAATGTCTACATGACCTCTCCCCCTGTGATTGGGAACGCCTCTTACCTGGTGTATTTATCAGATGGAGTTAGTGACTGAACTTTAGGTGTCTGCTGTAAGGAATTAGGTGGGCCATGGGAGCTGTGGCCACTCATTGGCATCTTTTGTATACCTTTGAACTCTGGTTTGGTAGAAAGCCAAACAGTATCCTGAACAGAGAAAAGTCATGGTAGCTGTTGCGGTCCTGTCTTTTCCCCAGTTGTTCCTAAGGTCCGTGTGGAGAGAGTTATTCCTCTTAGACCATGATTTCTCTGCTTACTGGGAAATCAGGGAATTGAGTTATGTACTACCATGTTATCCAAACCAGCCCTTGCCCTGTTCATTGCATTTTTTGTTTTCAGAAGCAGGAGTTTGCTTTTTCTTTTTTGTTTTTAAGTTGGAGTCTCACTCCATCACCCAGGCTGTAGTGCAGTGGCATGCTCATGGCCACCCCAGTGTCAACCTGCTGGGCTTTGGTGATCCTTCTGCCTCAGCCTTCCGGCGCATGCCACCGTGCCTGGCTAATTTTTTTTTTTTTTTTTTTTTAATTGTAGAGACGAGGTCTTGCCTGCCAATTTGCCCGGACTGGAGAAGTTTACTTTTTACTGGCCCAGGTTCCTTAAGGTTGTCATATGAGAAGCAAAATACAAGAAAATAGCAAAATATAACAAAACCAGAATCCTCGATTACTGATTAGTGTTCTTACTTTCTTTAAAAAGCAGTGTTTAAAATAACCTTTTATTGTTACAGAAACAGTGTATACACATTGTAGAAAATTAGAAAATTCAAGCTAGTGAAAAGAAAAGCATCACATTCTCGTGATCACTCACCTTGATGTGTATCTTACTTTCTTTGTGTGAAAATGGGTATACACACAAACATACAGACATAAATGTAAATTATATGTATAAAACCAGAATGAGATCATATATAGTATAAATACTGTTTGTAACCTTTTAAAGTTAATAATCTTTACTTTTTCCTTACAGTAAATTTTCTTCTCACCTAATATCCAGACCAATTTAAATTTTCCCAGCTGACCCAGAATGATCTTTACAGCATGTTTCTGAGCTAGGATCCAAGCTAAGTTAGACCCAAGCATTACATTTAAACATATCTCTTTGTATCTTTTTTTCTAGCACGTTCCCTACTGTAAAAAAAAAGTTTAGCCCTTTGCACTCAAACATCCCCTCTTAGGGACATCAATTATCTAGCAGACCACTCGGCCGTCCTCTCTTAGGACATAAAGAGATTGCTCGTGAGTATATAGGACAAACTTATGCAAACACAGATTTTTCAAAATGTATGTTTCCTTGAAGGTTTCCATTCAAACACAGTGAAAACCTATGTCACATTTGAAATTTGCCAATCTTCTGATTGATCAGTTGAAAAGTGATTTTCATGATTCTTGAGTGCATTCTTCCACGTCATCTTTGAACAACAGATGGGACAATAAATTGCATATTATTAATGTGAGAGGAAGAAAATGAGACTGCATTGTCTGCTCGAATAGAAAATCACCAGGTGGAAGACATCAAACAAATTACTGTTGCACAACACATATCAGTGACCCTGCAATGCATGTCGATGACTGTTTCACATGTTACCACACATCAGAACATATAAAATTATGATTTTTTTTGCCATAAATAAGTTCCTCAATGTCCAAAGTGTCATTATAAGCCAACTATCATTACAATAAAATAATTGGTTCCAATGCTGTACTATTTAATACGAAGTGATTTGTTTTTGACTATTTTGTAAAAAAGTGCAGTCAAGTTGCTGGTAGGTGATCTGTAAGATGTCTCTGAATGCAAAGAGTTAAAATTCAGACTTAGCCAGTTGTCCTGTAGATTTCCTGTCTCCTGAATTTGTCTAGTTGTTTCCTTGTGGTATTTTTTTTTAATTGAAGTCTTACTCTGTTGCCCAGACTAGAGTGCAGTGGCATGCTCATGGCCACCCCAGCATCAACCTGCTGGGCTCCAGTGATCCTTCTGTCTCAGCCTTCCAAGTAGCTGGACTACAGGTGTGCACTACCGTGCCCATGCTAATTATTTATTTATTTATTTATTATAGAGACAAGGTCCCACCAAGTTGCCCGGGCTGGTCTCAAACCCACAGGCTCAGGCAGTCCACTTGCCTTGACCTCCCAGAGTGCTGGGATTATAGTCTGAGGCACCAAGCCTGGCTGTGGTATTGTTTAAGTTGCTCCTTTATCCTTTGTATTCCCTATGAATTGGAAATTATACCAAATGAACTCAAATTGAGCATTTGGGACAAGAATGTATCATAGATGATACCGTATATTTCATGTTTTATCACATCAGAAGATTTACTGTGACTGATCAAAACAACCCCTGGGTTTGATTCCTGACAGACTTGCCTCCGTTGTATTGTATGTTTTCTTCTTTTGGACAGAAGCAGCCATCTGGTATTAATTTAGCACCACTGACCATTCCTGTAATGGCTTAACACTGCTTAATAATCCTGCTACTATCAATAACGTTATTCCTTACACATTTACTAAACTAGCTTTCTTCTATAAAGTAGATCTTTCCTTCATCAACTGGAGCTAGTTAACTATCTTGAATTCTAATTTCTATTGGAATTCAGAATGCATGTTTAATTCTTTCTCTTTAATTGCTGATTTGCAAAGTAAGAAGATGTTTTATAGCTGCTTCAAATAGTGACAAATGTGCTTTCCTGTCTTTCTTTTTTAAGTAATATATGGACACATGTACTTAAATTTGCTTTTTCCTTTGTGCTTAGTCATCATCCCTTGGAAGCCCAGCCAAGCTGGTTCTTTTACCTTATTGACATTTGAAAGCTTTCTTGGTCTTAAATATGGCTCATTCTGTCATCAGTGTTATGACTAAAAGTTAGATTGATTACTTTTTTTTTTTCATTATGGGTCATATTATCCTGCTTCTTTTTCCTGGTAATTTTTTTACTGGATGCCAAACATTGTGATTTTTAGTTATGTGCTGAATATTTTTGCATTCCCATAAATATTTTTCAGCCTTGTTCTGGGATGCACTTAAATTACTTTGACACAGTCTAATTCTTTCAGATTTTATTTTTAAACTTTTGTAAGTAGAACTAGAGCAACGTTTGATAGAGGGATATTTTTACCCCTCTACTGAAGCAAAACCCTTTTTGGTATTGTACTTAATGCTCCATGAATTATGAGGTCTTAAAAAAAAAGAATTATGAGGTCTTCCATTCTGGCTGGGAGAAACAGCCTTGTGTGAGGGATTGCCCACTTAATTCTTGCAGATGGTTCTTTCCCTGACATTGTGTAGTTTCCTCACTTGATGTGCTGATCTATACTCAGCAGCAGGCTTGTGGTACCCTCCGTTAGAACCCCGGGGCTCTCTCTGCAGCTCTGTCTTCTCCAGTACTCTTCCCCAGACTCCAGCTCTGCCCCCTCCAGTTACAGAGACTACTGGGCTTTGTGTGGCTCCCCAGCTCTTATGCATGGCCTAGAGAATCTCTCCAGGCAGTAACCAACGGCCGTTGTATGGCCTACCCTGCTATCTTCATTGCCTGGTGTCCAAAGATTTTTACTACAGTTTCATGTATTTTGTTGTATTTTTAGTGGGGCCATAAACTGGGTCCCTGTTACTCCATCTTGATTGTCTGCTTTGTGAATTAATTAATTTACATCTATAAAATGAGGATGATACCACCATTTACTTCACAAGGGAGTTGCCATTGAAAGGGACATTCCCATAACACAACATAAATGTTAATAGTGCTGACTTCCCTGCTGACCAGTCGTGGAACTGGGATTGAAAGCTGAAGTTGAACTCAGAGTTGGCCTCTTATCAACTGTTTTGTGATTTAGGCATTGTTGTTTTTGGGAGCATATCTGTCATCTCTTCTAACTGAGATGCTGTGTAGCCAGCCAGTCAGCACCTCAGGAGCACACACCAGAAGACTGTTACTTTCACTCCTGAGTTCACAGATGGGGTGGGATGTTCTGCTGTTCACCACTGGGTTGGTAGGACTCACTTGTGGCTCTGGGTAGCTTTGAATTGACGAGGTGACTTTGCTTATTTTGGCTGAACTCTCTCACATGTCTAGTGCCTTTGAAAGCTAAAGTTTCAACATCTTAACATTTTTTAAAAGCTTGGCTGTATTTTTTTCTCTGGCCTTTGTTTCATTGGCTATACAACTTGCATGATATTTGTTTCATACCTTCTTTGCTGCTTATGAATATTTTTAGTGCTTCAGCGATACTGTATTGTGATACCAAGCAACAGACTTAAAGAATATAATTCACTGAAGATAACCATTACTGCACAGTTGGGGCTTTCTGCATGTGATGTCTGTGAGTGAGTGGCATGCTAGAACTTTAGGGATAATATAATCCTGCCATGAATTTACTGTTTTTAGTTCAAAGCTTTGGTATACTTTTTTTACCCCTGTTCATTGAGCACCTTTTTTATTTTAAGGTGGATATTTTGACTCAGATTGGTTGTGTTGAAAGTTTCAGCCAGTCACCACCTTCTTCATCTTCTCCTTCTCCTCCTTCTTCCGTAAATAAGGTAAATTTCAAACTTGATTGCAAGTGGAAATAAGTATTTAGCAACCCTAGAAGTAATCTTTTTTTCCTAAGTGAGGGTATTGTTTCAGGTAAAGTATCTTACAAGACTCTTCTTGGGGTATGGAAATATAGAATGTGGAATTTACAGGAATTGGAAAAGTAGTTGGGATTTACACTTTGGAGGCCTTTCAAATGATACTTGGTTGATGAATTTATCCCGTGGGCAGTGAGATGTAATGAAAGGTTTTAAATTCTGTGGTTAACAGTGAAACAGGAGGAGTTGGGTACTATAAAGAGATGGAAAAGAAGAGGAGGAAGATGTTGCTCAGTGGAAATGAGAGAGAGGAAAAGGTTTAAATAGAGTACAAGAGAGGCACTGAGAGTTTGAAACCTGAGTGAAGGAGTAGAGTGGAGTATTGTGTGACCACATGTCTGCAGTGAGAGACCAAAGGGGTTTTGGGATGGAGAACAAAAAAGCCAGAGGCCAAAGGATCCTTAAACCAGATCATTGTAATTTAGTTTGTTACAACAAAGGTTAGCTTTTGAAAAAGTTGAGACCTCAGCATCTAGCACACAGAAAATGTTTGTACTCAAAGTCCCAAGAATTAGAAGTTGTTGTTGCTCTTTATGGTGAAACATTTCTGTCTTGTTCCTCTTTCTTTTATGCATCTGAAGGACACAGATCTTTGTCTAGAAGAGAAAGTATCTTAAGTGCCCATTATCATCTCTTCAATTAGTTTCTTTATTAACATGTCCTTGCGTTGAAATCATTTGGACATATAACTGTCTGATCTTTTCCTGTGTAGCATAAACTAATAGATATACTACTCAGATGGAGATTTACTGAAAGGACTGCTAATCTTCATCCTTTTCTTTATATTTTAGATGAGTCCCCATGTAGTAAGATAACCTCTACTGAATACCACTCTGTGCCAGGTATTGTGTTAGATGTTTTATATACATTATGTCGTTTAATCCTTACAAAACCCCTATTCGGAAGGTAATATTGTTATAACCATTTTATAAGTGTGGAAAGTAAGAGAGGTGTGAGGTACATTGCCCAAGTTCATACAGCTATAAGTGGCAAAGCTAGGATTCAAATCCAGATAGACAGACACTACCCCAATGTGAAATTTACTTGAGTCAAATTTCCACAGTTTCATAAAGGGATTTGAAATCCACCCAGTGGACTAGGATTCTTCTTGCCACTCTTTGTCCCATTCTGTATGTTTGTGCCGCTTTCCTATGGTTGTTCTACCCTACAGGTGTTGTGTGCATGTCTACCCCCCTACCCTGTCACAGCCACACTCAGTTCATTCTGGAGTCCTTCAGGCTCTACAGTCAGGCATAAGTTCAGGCTGCTTTCTGAAGAAGCTTAGCTAAATGCTATAAATCCTTTGAGTGGATATGTTCTAATAAGTCTTCCAATATGAAGCTAGTGTAAATGTATTTAACTGTTTGTCTTATGAGGATAGGATAACTTTTAAATTTCGAATGTTAAATCAGCAAATTTGTTAGTATATTGCTCCTGTCCCTTAAGGAGTATCTGGTTTAGTTGAGGCGGGGGTTAGGAAGAGAGTTGGACATAATCAGCTAGTTATGGTGATTACCCAGATTGAAATGTGTCTTCACAGAGATCCACATATGCGTGCTCTGGCAGTATATTCACTTAACAAATACTTCACTTATAAAGTGTTTACCACGTACCAGATCCCATGTTCGTAGGCAGCAAATGACAGGTTACCCTGATGGACACAGTCCCCCTCTCAGTGTCAAGTACCTAGATGACACAGTGATTATATATACAGATTTTGCTTGTTGAATTTTCCATTTTGTTAAAAGTTCAAACACAGAAAAGTTAAATGAATTTCATAGAGAATAGTCAGTGGTCTGGATTTTACCATTAACTTATTTTTATTTATTTATTTATTTTGAGTTGAAGTCTCACTCTGTTGCTCAGGCTGGAGTGCAGTGGCACACTCACAGTCACTCCAGCGTCGACCTGCTGGGCTCCAGCGATCTTTCCACCTCAGCCTCCTAAGTAGCTGGAACTACAGGCGTGTGCTGCCATGCCCTGCTGATTTTTTTATTTATTATAGAAACGAGATCTCGCCAAGTTGTTTAGGCTGATCTCAAACCTGTGGGCTCAGGCAATCCACTCACCTCGACCTCCCAAAGTGCTGGAATTACAGGCTGAACCGCTGAGCCACTGAGCCCGGCCCCACCATTACCATTTTACGTTTCTTGCTTTCTCACACATCTATCCATTCCTCTGTCTGTCTGTGCCGTCTGTATTTTCCAACTGTTCTATAGTGAGCTGATACCACTTTCATAACTTGGAAAATGTTATTTTAAGAGTATATGTCACATACTAAAAATCACTTTTTTCTGTGGTCACATGCTGAAAGTCACTTATTCCGTTATCAACTACAGCGATTATTTTCTTAGAAGACTGAAGTCAATACATAAAGTACATCTGTCCTCCTTTGTGAAACAATGGTCATGTTATAAAGGTTAGATGTTGGAGAAAGAATAGTATATATTTCATACAAGTTATCAGGAACATCACATTTAAAATAATTGAGTCCTTGCCACTTTATCAAGGCATTTTGAGACTTGTTTGGGGAAAATGTACTCTAAGACAGAGCAGTGCCCCAACTCACTGGTGGGACTGACCAATTGACCATAACAGAAGACTGACGTTGGAAGAAAGTAGAAGGATGTAATTGAATGTCACAACAGGCTTGAGAAGGCCAGAGCCCTTTAGATGTTAGTAGGACTTTGCCAAATTTAGGAAGATGAGACATGCAAATAGAGTTCAGTACACTGTGAAAAATGGCAGGGATGTAGAAAAGTTTGGGAAATGTATGAAGTTGGAAGCTTCAGAGTGAGGGTTGGTGGTAGGTGATGAGAATGGGGAACGTGATGGAAGGAGAAGTTGAGACCCATGTTGCAGACATTCCTGATTGATCTACAAGAAAGTTGGAGTTGATTTCATAGGCAGTGAGTTTTGATGCAAGGAGTTTAACCATGTGGTTGACAGAGTCCTGAGGTGCTTCACAAAATAAAGGGTGGGAAGAGAGAGGGTGAAGACGGTGCTCAGCAGAAAGGGAGCGGAGGGAAAGGCGGAGGAAGGAAGAGAAGGGCACCACAGGCGGAAACCTTGGCCAGGGAGCAGCATGGGCGCCAGTGTGACCAAGTGTCCATGTGGTTAAGAGATGGAAGGGCTTTGGGAATCGAAAACCAGGAAGTCAGAGACCGAAGTACAGGCAGAGTAGGTTCAGGGAGATAAGTGAGACAGACTCGAGCAGCTTCCTAGTTACCGAGACGAGAGGGAGGCCCTTCAGGTGGTGAAGGTCATCTGAGAGCCAATGAGCACAGGTTCCATTGCAGAAGCTGGAGGAAAGCTTTCCTGTTGGTCGGGTTTTAAAAAATATGTTATCAGCAGGAATCTGGTTGAAACAGAATAGAGGGAATATTTCAGGAAAAAACCCAAAAAGATAGACATAAAACCCACAAGGATTTTATAACCTAGGAAGCGAGCTAGGATCATATACATGACCAAATAATAATTGCAAGCCTATAAATTATAAACAAAGTAATTTTCAAAGAACAATTACTTTATTTGTTTTTGTTCTTATTGGATGGATTTTAATTTTTTTAGGACACTTGGTGTGAATAGTTCGCCTCTGGCTTTTTCCATCATCTTGATAGAAACCCTTCCTGGCTGGTTTGCTGAGACTTATGGCCTTCTCGAAGGCCCTGCTGAACTTTCACTCTTCCTGCTGTTCAAGTTCACAGCCACAAGTTCCTTTCTGGTTTACTTCACTTAGATTTCTAGCAGTGTCCTGAATCAGATGCAAGCTGCCTACCTCCAAACTCCAGCTCAAGGTTATGCAGTTAGAATGAGGTAGAATGAGAATTCCAGCCCTAGCGCCTGTGCTCCTTACTGTGGCCCTACTGTTCTACCATATCACAGTCAGTAGTTTATGGAAACCATGCTGAATCTACTACAGAAATGATTGTCTGCACGTGTTATCATCTTAGTATCCTACATTTGGGTACTTTTTGAAATTTTTATTTGAAAAACAAAACTTCATTATTTAGAGCTTGGAGGATACAGAGTATGACTTGCTGAATAAAACTCCATCCCTTAAAACTGTGAAAGGAAGGGCTTCTCTTAAGTGTGATTGTCAGGCCCTTAGAACCATCGCCGTCATTTCCAATGTCCACTGGGGTAACCTGAGAGTCCACACTGAGGCCAAGTGTCACCTTGTACGCTGTGTGTTTGAGACGTCTTGGTCTTGTGAATGCAGCATCTTTCTGCTCTTAGTGTTTGACTTAGAGTAAAATCACAAGTAACTTTGTGTTTTCCCTTAGAGACATGTGGGGTGTTAGAATGATATGTGCTTCCATGCGTAAAGCAGATACTCTAGTTTTGATGCATCTGGCTCATGGCCCAGCTGTCTGCCCCATCTGTCAGTTGATGAAGAGTCAAACAGACAAGCCACTAGGCATGCTCTAAAACATTACAGGGCTATATTAGACAGTATGGGTAATTTTCTTGCAAATCCCTCTTTTTTTCCCCTCTCTCTTTATTTATTTTAGAGACACGGTCTCACTCTGTTGCCTAGGCTAGAGTGCAGTGGCACGATCATATCTCTCTGTAACCTCAAACTCCTGGGCTCAAGTGATCCTCCCTCCTCAGCCTTCTAAGTAGTTGGGACTTCAGGCATATAACACCACACCAGGCTAATTTTTTTATTTTATTTTTTTATAGAAATGGAATCTCACTGTGCTGCCCAGGCTGGTTGCAGAGTCCTGGCACACCTCAGGCTCCCAAAGCTCTGAGATTGCAGGTGTGAGCCACTGCACCCAGCCTCTTTCTTTTTTTTCTTTTTAACCAACACTGTTTCGTGTATATGGGAAAAAAAAGACTCAAGTAAAGGGGAGAATTTATTATTTAATGTTCTTAAACAGATTTAATACTGAAATTGTAGGGGAAGGTCACAATTAATTTTCTCTGAATTTATCATCAAATTTAAGGCAATTCCAATGAAAATCAACACATTTTTAAACTTGACATTCTAATGATAAACTAACTTCCTTCCTTACTCCTTCCTTTCTTCCTTTCTTCCTCGTCACCCAAGCTGGGGTGCAGTGGCATGATTACAATGATCACAGCTCATGGCAACCTTAACCTTCTGGGCTTAGGCAGTCCTTCTACCTCAGCATCCCCAGTAGCTACCACACTCAGCTGATTTTTTAATGTTTTGTAGAGACGAGGTTTTGCTATATTGCCCAGGCTGGTTTCAAACTCCTTGGCTCAATCTGCCCACCTCGATTTCCCCTAAGTGCTGGGATTACAAGCATGAGCCACTGTGCCTTGCCTTATGCTAAGGTTCGTATGTAAACATAAACAGCTTTGAGATGTTATGCTAACGTCTTAGTGGTTTTTCCATCAAAGTAGATATGTACTAGATCACTAAGCAACAATAGAGAGTCCAGAACTAACCCAAATCCAATATATGATAAAGGTGACATTTCAAATCCTGGCTGAAAGATGAATTGTTCATTAAATGGTTTAGGGCCACAAACTGGCAAAAGAAAAAATTCAGCAGGATTTCTATATTCTTTTTTATACTGACTAGGTTCCAGACCGATCCAAGATTTAAATGCAAAAAAAAAATCAAGCTAACAAAAAAACTGTGTTTGTCTCAATGGTGGGAATGGGCGGGGCTGAGAGACAACCACACACATTCCCTACTGAAATACTCCTTGAGATGGGTGCCGCGAATTTCCTGCTCCCAAACTTATCTACAATGTTAATAAACTATAAAATTGCTCAAAGGAATAATGGAGGGGAATATTTTAGATATAATTTTTGAGTACAAAAGGCCCCTTTTATGCAAGACAAAACTCCTCAGTATATCAGTAGTTGGGACTGTGGGAATGTCACTACAGTCTCTTCGAAAAGCAGTCTGACAAAACCCATCAGTTCCAAACGCAGTCTCCTTAGCCCAGCAATTTTTCTTTTGGGAATTTCACATCGATCATTTAGACTACATGTGTGGTCCAAAAGACCACCAGGATGGTTAAACAGTAGAAAGGAGAGCTTTATTGGCAATAAGGAATTGCAGTCCAGGAAGGGACAGTCTGTAGCCGAAGTGTCCTTCCTCTTCGAAGACAGGAAGGACAGACTAAGTTTTATGCCTCATAGGGCCAGTATCATACATATTCATCAGGTGTTATTCTGCTTGAATGTTTTTTTACTGTGCACATGTTACTTTTTCTAATAAATATAAAAACATACTTAAAAATACAACAGATTGCTCTAAAGCAGTTACAGTGAATGAAGTAAGTCCTCATTATCAGCATGTATAATCTCAAAAACATAATGTTGAGTGGGGAAAAAAAACTTGCAGAGATACATACAGTATGACATTGTTTAGGTCAACTTAAAAATAGAAAAGTTGTTATTTGTGGATGTATACATATGCAGTAGAAATATGAAAACACACATGGAAATGAATACAGGTTTAGGAAACCAGTGGTGACCTCTGTGGAGAAAGAGAGGAGAGGGCTTTAGCTGTGTTGAATAGTTTCTGTGTTACTATTTTGAAAGTTCCTAAGCAAATATGGCAAAATGTTAATATTAGTAAAATTAGGTTGTTGCTGCTTTTTTGTGTTTCCTACATGTTTGAAATGAAAATATTATTTAGATTTAAAATTGGTTTGAATGAATTTCTACTGATTTTTTTTTTTTTCATTGCTCCTATTGTATCCACTTGTCACTTTATTGCTGAATTGAGTCATGGTTTCCGGAAGTCACAAGGTGCTTCCTCCTTTTTACCCCTCTCAACAGGTCAGCAGTGGCAGTGACCCCTGGTCAGCCTGGAGTGCCTCTAAATCTGGGAACTGGGAGGGCTCCGACGGCTGGTCAGCCAAGCCAGAAGGGGCTGGCGCCCAGAGAAACACTCCCAACAACTGGGACGCTGCCTTCGGCCACCCCCAGGCCTACCAAGGACCAGGTGAGGAAAGGGCTGCAAGGTCCCACTCTGCCGCCACCGTGTCTGCGTGTAAGAGACAGGAAAGACCTGATTATTTCTGCTGCTCCCATACTTGACACAACACAGAACACTGCTGTGACCAAAACATGGGGGCGGGGGATATCCCACACACCAAACAGTTCTGTAATACTGCAGTCTGCAACCTTTTGGACATCAGGGACATGTTTCATGGAAGACAGTTTTTCCATGGACCAGGGTTGGGGGTGGTTTGGGGATGATTCAAGCAAGTTTCTTGTATACTTTATTTCAATTATTACTACACTGTAATGTATAATGAAATAATTATAAAACTCATCATAATGCAGAATCAGTGGGAGCCCTGAGCTTGTTTTCCTGCTGCTAGATGGTCCCATCTAGGGGTGATAGGAGACAGTGACACCCAAAATGTGTTGCTTGTGTCCAGTCTTCTCTAATCTTATTTTGGGTGCTGTCACTGCAGAAAGCCCTGCTTCACAAAGATAGGATGTTGGAAATGGAAGCAGGCTTTCAGTGCTGACCTGACAGAAAGTGGATCTCAGGAAGTAATGCAAGCGATGGGGAGTGACTATAAATACAGATGAAACTTCACTCATCTCTGCTCACCTCCTGTTGTGCGACCCAGTTCATAACAACCAGTCTGTGGCCTGGGAGTTGGGGAGCTCTGCTCTAATGTATGCCAGCTGGATATCCTACAATTTAACTCAATCCTGATACCATCTACCTGGAGTCAGATCCAGGGGGGTTCCTCGGGTTCATTCATTTACTAGAGGCACTCACAGAACTTAGAGCAACAGTTGATGTACATTCAGTGGTTTACTACAAAGGATAATTTAAAGGATGCAGATGAATAGCAAGGCATGGGGAAGGGTCTGGTGCTTCCATGCCCTCTCCAGGCACCTCCACATGTTCACCAGCTCAGAAGCTCTCCAGACCCTGCAGCTCAGGGGTTTTTATGGTGGCTTCATCACATAGACATGGTCAACTATTAACTCCATGTCCAGCCCCTCTTCCCTTCCTGAGGGATGCAGCAGGAACTGAACACTCCAAGCTTCTAATCCCGGCTTGAGCTTTCTGGTGACCAACCCCATCCAGGAGCCCACCAAGGCCACCTCATCAGAACAGAAAACACCCCTACCACCCAGGCAATTCCTATGGTTAGGAGCTCTCTGTCATACCAAATATCAGAACAAGGGGTGCCCATAGTACTCCTAACACTCAGGAAATTCCAAGGATCTTAGGAGCTCTGTGCCAGGAACTAGGGGCAGAGACCAAATGTATATTTCTTATTATATCACAGTGTCACACTAGGTCATTGAATTGAAAATAGATTTTATTCGGAGTAACTGTTCACAGCTGCCCTTATGAATAGCAAACCTGGTTCCAATGGTAGTTAGTCATTTATGATCTTCAGTTCAGTCTCAGTTGTCAAGGCATCATAAATTGAAGGGGCCAGGCTGGTAGGGTCAAAGAGCAGTGACCTGTGGAGGCTCGGAAGCCGGAAGTTGCCTCCTCTCTGAAGGGGGCAGCCCTGCATCTAGCAGATCAGATTGCTGTGTTTGCAGGAAGCCGAGGTGTGTTCCCTTCTCCACATCTCCAGAGACAAGAAGTCTTGGTTCTTTTTCACCTTTTCATTTTAACATCTCAGCAACTAACACATTTGTTTTAGAGTCTTGAACCAAAAACTTATGTACATGGATGGAATGGGCTCATCCTGCGGGCTTGTGGCCTCAGTATCCATTGTTTTATCTTTTCTTTAACTACCTGTTTGACTCATGGGCTATTAATAGAAATACTGAGGCAGGAGCGGAGTTTACAGAAGGGGAAACAATTCAGGAATTAAGAAAGGATGTTTATGTCTATTCTGAAATTAAATAAAAGGATAGAGATCTGCCCATTGTTTTTTACGACCCCTGGATCCTGTCTCCTTGGTGAGCACATCAGGCCAAGAATTGAACATCTGTTCTAAATGACACATCCAGAACCAGGAAAGGGCACAGGTGCTGGGTCAAGGCCAGTTGCCGTAGGGGAATCTGGCCCATCAGCAGGACCAGGGGTTGTGGGCCAGGTGGAAACGTTGAAAATGAGGCTGCTGGCATCTAGTTCTGCAGTAAGTTGGTCTAGATCCTTCTGTTCTGTTCTTTCCGTTTTGGCATCTGTCTCACCTTCTCCGTAGTGGCACTCTTAGGACCCCTCAGGCCATGAGAGGGGGAGGAGAGAGGTGAAGCAGAGCTGGCAGTGCCTCATCTGACATTAAATCATTGTCTTGTCAGAATAGTAGCCTACTGAGGCAGCTTAATTACTTCTCTTCCATTTTTTTCTCTTTTCCTGTTTTCTCCCACACCCAAGCCATTCTGTTCTGCATTGCCTTTCTCTCACCTTGGCTACTAGTATTAAACAGTTGCGTTTAAAGATCTACTATCTCTCTCATCCTCCCCAGGCTTCTTGATTTAAGGGGTATTTGTTTTGCTTATTTGTAATTTTATAAGACTAGAATCGTCAGTGTATAGGCCTCCAGGCGGCCTTCTCTTGTATGCCACATAATACATAGTCTGCGTTTATCAGAAGTTATTTGGACTGATAACGCTTTTTTTAAAAAAAGTGTCTGTATTTAAGATATGCAGTATGATGCTGTGATAACACACACGTGTGGTGAAATGATGAACACAGCCAAGCTCCTAGCATATCCATTGCCTCACACGGCTATACCTTGGTGAGCCTGTGGTGAGAGCATCGAGCATCTACTCTCTTAGCAGGTGGCCAGTATAGAATAGGTAGTCCTCAAGCGGTACATTAGATCCCAGTCTTATTAATGCTGCATAACTTGTATATAACAGCCTTGTGCCCTTTGACCTGCAGCTCCCCAGTTTTACCCCTCCCTGCCACTGGTAACTGCCATTCTATTTTCTGCTTCTATAGGGTCAAATTTTTAAAAATTCAACATTTGAATGAGAGCATTTGGTATTTTCTTTCTGTCTGGCTTACTTCACTTAACATAATGTCCAGGTTCATCCATGTGGTTACAAGTGGCAGTATCTGGTTTTTTTGAAGGCTGGATAGTATTGTATATGTATACCACAGTTTCTTTATTCATTCATCCATCAACAGACGCTTAGGTTGATTCCATATCTTGGCTGTTACAAGTAATGCTGCTTTGAAAATGGGCACGCAGCTTATCTCTATGAGTTTCTGCTTCCATTTCTTTGAGGTACATACTTGGAAGGGGGCTTGCTGGGGCATACTTTTACCTATACTTCCTCTTAACTTTTTGATAATAGCCATCCTGAGAGGTATGAAGTGCTATTTCATTATGGTTTTGATTTGCATTTCCCTAATGATTAATGCTGTCGAGTTCCTTTTCTATATGCCTCTTGGCCTTTTTTTTTTTTTTTTTTTTGGTCTTCTTTGGGAAAATATCAATTTGGGTGCTTTTTTTTTAATCAGGTTATTTGGTTTTCTGTTACTGAGTTGTGTGAGTCCCTTGTGTATTGTGGATATTAACACCTTAGTAGACATATGGTTCACAAATATTTTCTCCCAGTCTGTACGTTGCCTTTTCATTTTGTTGATTGTTTCCTTTGCTTCAGAGATGCTATTTTAGTTTTAGGTCGCCCACTTGTTATCTTTGCCTTTGTTGCCTGCACTTTTGGTGTTACATTCAGAAAATCAAGTGTCAAGGAGCTTTTCCCATGTTTTCTTCCAGGGGTTTTACGGTTTTAAGTCTTATATTTAAGTCTCTATTTTGAGTTGATTTTTGTGTAAGGCATAAGATCAGGATCCAGTTTTATTCTTTGGAATGTGGATATCTTGTTTTCCTGGCACCATTTATTAAAGAGACTGTCCTTTCCCCATTGTGTCTTCTTAGTGCCTTTGTCAAAATTAGTTAATCTGACAACCTTTTAGTTGTTTCTAATTTGCCTTTTGCACTAAAAGACAGAATCTGTAATTCAAGCCTTAAAACTGACCACAAAGCCTATACTCTTCACATCTGTATCATATCCTACATCACACCCTTTTCTCCATTTTTAAAAATTGATTAGCCCAGTAGGTAGTCATTATCAGAAAATTAAGTAATTTCATTTTTATTTGGGTCTTTTATTTTATTTTTCTGATGATCTTCTGTTTCCACTTCTAGCAACTGGTGATGATGATGACTGGGATGAAGACTGGGATGACCCCAAGTCCTCGGCTCCTTACTTCAAGGATTCAGAGTCAGCTGAAGCAGGCGGTGCCCAGCGAGGAAACAGCCGTGCTGGTGCCTCTTCCATGAAGCTGCCACTTAACAAGTAAGTTTAAAGGGAGGGGGAGAGCCAGGGCCTATGGGTGAAAGTGCCTATAAAATACAAGAGGCAGTTGGATTTTGCTCTTTTCAGTAATCTCCTAAGTTTTGGGTGTGATTCGGTCATTTTAATCTGCATCTTAGCTTGGAGGTTTTTTTTAAAGAATGTTTTTACAAAATTAATAAGTGAAATATTTATTCTATTTACTGATTTGCCAAATAGTTTTTGTTACTTTTACCTTTATCTGCTATATGACATATTAAGGTTTTGTTGTTAGTGTCACAGGAAAGCTAAAAATAAGAATACTAATAATAATAACTCTCTTTGGAATGTTTTACTATTTTATTAATCACTAATTATGTGCCAGGTACTGTGCAGTGTGGTTTGTATGCACTCTCAAGTGACCCTGGTATCCCTTTGTGATACATACAACCCTTGTTTTATTATGGGCACAGCCGATGCCCAGAGAGGTCAGCAACGCCCAAGTCACAACAGGGGCAGGTATCCCTGTCAGGAGTCAGTGCCCTGGTCTCCAAAGCATATGTTCTCAGTTACGGCACCTCATGTGTTTAAGATCTTTTCTTTCACTTAGATTTTTCTTAGGTTTAAAAAAAAGTATTTAATAGTACTTGTAGACATACAAATTAACAGGAAAGCCTGTGGGAAAGCAACTATTGGTGAGCACTATAGGAGTCTTTGGTAGAGAGTCCCAGGTAAGCCTGTCATTTGCACCGGTGTAGTGTGAATTAGGCATGGCTCATGACTTCCATGAGAACCTTCACATCCTCTTCTTCCAGCAGTTATGTTTAAAATAGTTTATTTTCTGAAATTACTGGTACTTTTCTCAATAGTCCAAGTCCATGATTCAAAGCAGATACCAAAGAATGTCAATCTATGTTTGGAAAAGCCGGAAATATAGCATTTGACACGTATTAGCCATCCATATCTAGGCCTAGATCTAGTTTAATAAGTCCTACAAGCTCTTCAAAGTTACTTAAATAGCTTCAGGTGATTAAATAAATTGCCTTTTGACACTTTGTGTACCTCCTTTCCATTATGTCTCTTCATGCTCAGTTTCATGCTTAATAAAATCATTCTGTGTCTTAGTCGCCTGGGTCTTGTTTCATAGTGTCAAACATGAACTTATCAGTATAGTCAGTAGTGTTGTGTATTACTGTCAGTTCTTTAAACCTCAAGTATATTTAAAACCCACTTATGGCTGGGCACAGTGGCTCACACCTGTAATCCCAGCACTTTGGAAGACTGAGGCAGGAGGAGTGCTTGAACCCAGGAATTCGAGATCAGCCTGGGCAACATAGTGAAACCTTATCTCTACATTAAAAAAATTTTTTGTAATTAGCCGTGTGTGGTGGTGCATTCCTATAGTCCCCAGGTATTCGAAATGCAGAGGTGGAAGGATTTCCTGAACCCAGGAGATCCAGCCTGTGCTGAGCCATGATTGTGCCATTGCACTCCAGCCTGGGTGACAGAGTGAGACCCTGACTCAAAAAAAAAAATTACATGCAATAGACTCTTAGTCCTGTTTTGAAAATAGGGAAGCAGAGGCTGAGAACAATGAGTAGCCATGTTGTGACAGCTGCTGAGTGAAGGTCTGATCGTGCGGGTCCCTAACTCTAGTTTCCTGTGCTCTCCTCTGCTCCACATTTGCTCTCTCTGACTTCCGTATGGCCTCAGGCAAGTTTGATAACCTGTTTGAGCCTCAGTTTCCTCAACTCTAAAGCAAACAGGTTGGCTTTAAGGATTCTTTCTGCTCTAAAATGTCATTCCAGGTTGAAGCCAAATTAGAGCAGTCCTCTGAGGCTTCTCTGTCTCTCTGTAGTGCTGGGAACAATTAAAAATCCTGTGTACTTTTATTTGACTAGACTAATGTATAAATAAATCACTTACACTTTAGCATTTGTAAAAAAAAAATTTAAGTAACACTTTTCCAGCAAGTAATTCATTTTCTATGACAGCTGTGTTCTATTCATGAAACATAAACCTTATACTAGAAAAGGAGATCAGAAATTTAAATATGCTTGAGCATTATAATAATTCATCTTGGCAATGCTTAAATAATAAATAAATTGTATTACTGTTCAGTGAATACTAACTGGGTGTGCATAGTTGGCCCTAGAGTTATGGTCCCTAAGAATACTCAAAAAGTAAAATGTTATTTCTTGACTCAGAAGCTTACAGTTTGGTCAAGGAGTTGTCATGATAAGTAATCTCCACAGAAGTGTAGGCTCTTTAATAAAAATGTTTCAGTTTCGTCCATTAATTCATTAAGCATGTGGTATGCTCCCAGAGCTCCTCCAGGTCCTGAAAATTCAAGTCTTTTCTCTAAGGTGCATCTCGTCTGCTGTAATGTGTAAATGGATAGTGGCAATTATGTGTGATAAATTGTATGGCAAAAATAGACTTGGATTGCCGAGGAAGCTCTGCCTGCAGAGGAAGTACTTTCAAGATGACATAACTACCAGTAATGTAAATGTATTGGCTGTGTGCTAGGCTCTTTACATAAAATCTTTTCAGTTGATTTCCTTATCATCTTAGATGGTAGGTCATCTATATCCCATTCTTCCCACAAGGAGATTGGGTGCCTCAGACCCCCTAAGTGCTGAATTGGGAATTCAGGCCCTTAGCCATCCAGCTCTAAGACTCTTCTGCTCTCTCGTATGAGCTATAGTTTAAGAAAAGTCTAGGGAAAGGGGACTGGAGGGAAGTCAGTCAGGAGTGAGGGAGACAGTACGGAGAACATCATGTTGGCCTTTGGCTTGGTATATGAATGAAATTAGAAGTAATTAGATTCCTGTCTATGGTCATCCTACCCTGAATGTGCTGGATCCCTTCTTCCCTCAGAAATAAGATTCCTTTTCCCATTTTAGATATCTTTCTCTTTTTTTTTAAATTCTAAAACCCAAATTAATTTTGTCTTTTTTAAGAGTGGCGCTTTGGATGGCTGTACGTTTGTTCTAGCTGTCATCTAATTTTAGAAATGCCCTTTGGGGGTAGATTTGATTTCTGGAAGTAGTCAGTCAAGTCTGTTTATTATGGTTTATAGTATTAAAACATTCCCCTGCTCTCTCCAATCCCCACCCCTGTAGCCAGATGTATTTATTATGCTTTGGGTATCTTTACTAAGGAGACTTGTTTTCCGTTGTGTCATGAATTGTTTCTGACAACAACTCCAAAATAAACTGGCACAAATGCTGATGACCAGTAGCAGCTTCTTAGGAATAACTGTGACCTCTGGAGCCGAGTATGTTGAAAGGCAACTTTAAATTGGATGTAGAAATGCCAGGATGTGACTTTTACCCCTATGGCCAACTCAGATTTGTGTGCTGGCTACTCACTGCCCCTGGGAACTGAGAGACATTTTTCAAGTCTACCCTTTACCCTTTATGGGGTGATGGAATGTTTCAGACCCAGTTAAGCAAATAGAGTACCCATAAACATCACACCTTCTGGAGTCAAACTGTTCTCTTCACCATATCAAGCTTAATTAAATGACTAATTGGCCATTGAACAATCTGATTACATTCGGTTTTATTTACCACAGTTTCCTAGTGCTAGTACATCTGAAGGACTGAACAAGGTTAAAACTGGTGCATTAAGTAAATGTGGATGAGAGTTGTAGAGTTCTTTTAAAGCAAGACATAAGATTCACGAACATTTATCTTCATGATTAGATTTCCTGGATTTGCAAAACCTGGCATGGAACAGTATTTGTTGGCCAAGCAACTAGCAAAACCCAAAGAGAAAATTTCCATTATTGTAAGTTTGTTCATTTTTGTTTGCTTTGTTTTTTAATTAAGCTCTTTCATAATACTATACCTTAAAGCTAAGAGGATTATTAGTCTTTTGGAAAGTATTTTTAAATATATTTAATGCCTCAAATAACTGATAGTATATGTTACTATTGTAGCAGTACTAAAGGTAATTAATACAAATTGATGCCTGTTATTGTTTAGATATTCTTTATCTTTCAAGCTCTTAGTATTGAACAAACAACATTCATAATGCATTTTATTTTAATAATTTTTTCTAAAGTATCTTGATGTATATTTTATATATGTTTTTCTACCAACCCTGTATGTTTAGCTAATAAACTCATTTTAAATGTTTATGTTTCTTCCCTGGCAAAGTGACATACGTATTAACAGAATAAGGAACCTTTTCCAATATGTTGGTCATAATTAATGTTTCTTTTACTAAACCAGCTGTCAGGTCAAGGTGAGGAACTACCAAATAAAAGCTGGGGGTGAATGGCATGATTAAGAATATCAGTCTTAGAATAACTTGATTATTATATAACATGCCACAGGCCCTTTGGTTTCATTCCAAATTTTAATTGCTAGAGATTTTCTATGTAGGCGACATTTAGCTGTATATTCCCAAATGAACATCTGGAAAGAAAACTGTGACTATCCTCTGACTACAATGACTTAACTCTAACTGTAAGATTGGGGACGGGGGAAGCTTTGAGTGTAATCATCATGAACTCAAACAAGGATAAGAAAACAAGGTCTTATTCTATCATCATTGGGTCCTGGGAGACTTGGTAAAATTGCAGGAGTGATACTGGATTCTTTAGTTACTTGTATCCACAGCTTTGAATATCTTGAAATCCTGGGAGCCTCCAGAACGAAGGGCTGTAACCAAGAGCGCCTTTTATCCTTTTTCCCTCAAAGCGAATTTGGGGTAATTATCTTCAGAGTAGTTCAAGATTATTTTAACTTTTTTCTATTTTCTCCAGACGGTTTTAAAAAAAAATACTGAACATGTACCATAAAAAAGTACTAATACTAATATGTACCATTCTTCTTTTCATTGAATTTATTTTATTTTATTTTTATTTTTTGAGTTGGAGTTTCACTCTCTCGCCCAGGCTTGAGTGCAGTGGCACACTCATGGCCACCCCAGCATCAACCTGCTGGGTTCTAGCCAATCCTTCCGCCTCAGCGTTCCAAGTAGCCAGAACTACAGGCACACACTACCATTTTTGATTTATTGTAGAGACGCGGTCTCGCCAAGTTGCCCGGGCTGGCCTTGAATCCGCAGGTTCAGGCAATCCACTCGCCTCAGCCTCCCAAAGTGCTGGGATTGTAGGCTGAGCCACCGAGCCTGACCTATTTTTTTTAGTTGAAGCCTCACTCTGTCGCCCAGGCTGGAGTGTAGTGACAGGCTTATGGCCACCCCAGCGTCAACGTGCTGGGCTCAGGCGATCCTTCCTCCTCAGCCTTCCAAGTAGCCAGAACTACAGGCGTGCACTACAACACCCGCTACTCTTTTGATTTTCTTGTGGAGACGAGGGCTCACTAAGTTGCCCAGGCTGGTCTTGAACCCCTGGGCTCAGGCACTTCTCTCACTTTGGCCCCTCAAAGTGCTGGGATTGCAGGCTTGAGCCACCGCATCTGACCTTCATTGAATTTAAAGCTCCACAGAATTAAGATCCCATGGCCCTGTCTCTCAGATTCTTAAAGAGGACTTTGTTACCAGCATGACTGTGGAACAGACCAAAAAGGTCCCAGTCTTTTCATTGTCCTGCAAGTTTTAGATAGAAATGGACCCATGGACCAAGTAGGCAGGGAGCTAAGGAAAGCCATCAGGTCTATAGGAAGCCCAGAAAAAGCAGAGACCTGGTTCTTTGCTTTATATGTGTAGTAATTAGTGATATCCCCACTAATAAAATGTATCCCTGTGGATATTGGGTCCTAGCCCATCAGAGTTGCTTCTCTTGGTCGCAGTCACTGAGGGAAGTTCCCTAAGGTCACCTTCTAAAGTCCTCCTCTGCAGCTTTCAGAGAGTTTTCTGGATCCTCAGAGATCTTTTTAGTCGATTTTTAAACTACTCTTGTCCTTGGCCACCTTCTGACCTGATGGTCTGTGGACTTTCATACCCCAAACTACTTTTTTCCTCTCCCACCTTTAAATGTGTCTGGCCTTGCCTCTGAGATCTCAGCCTAAACAGAGTTAACTTCAGCTCCATCTGCATGGTTTATCTCTTTTTTTGTTTTACTTTCTTACTATACTTTAACTGCAAGAATAAAACCTGTTTTACAGATTATTTTCATTCCCCCTGAATTTCTGAGTGAATCTCTTTCCTAGGAATAATGTTTCAAGACCTCATGTGTTTTTTTACCTTGTTCCTGGATTGTATTGTAATTAAGTTATTTTTCCATTTCATTCTAAGTAGATAGGTAACATATTCTTAATATAATAAGGACTCCTACTGCTCTTAAATGTTCTTTGATAAGAACTGCTGTCCTGCAGTCTGGATCTCTGGAATCTATCACTGTGGTCAAAGTTTTTGAAACAAATGATCCAGAATCAACTTGAGGCTACTGGCAATGCAGGGAGGGATTCCAGGAGCCTCACATGAGTCAAGGGCCAAGTTCCTCTGACTTCCGTGGCCATGAGTGCAGTTTTAAATAAGAGGAAAACAACCAGGTTTGGGATGGCAGACCTGTTATCATTTAGCAGTGCCTAGCAGAAATGACCCACTGACTCAAAACTTACACACTGGTTTTCTATACCCTTTTGTAGAACTTAGTTGGTTCCCCTCCCTCCCTTCCCACTGCCAGTTAAAACCCCAGGAATCTAGTGGGAGCCTTAGCAGCCTCACCTGAATTTTTGAACTTTGGACCCCTAGTCACAGATAGAAAAGAAGACCAGTGAAAAAGAAAAGAGGCCTACCTTCTTAGGCGAGCTTGCCCAGGTGGGTGTACTACCTGGGGACGAGAAGTAAGCCAGCCCACTGTGCTTATGTACAGGCAGTCCTCAGAGAAAAATGCTAGCCTGGTTCTTGCTTTTGAGACACAGAATCCCCTACTAGTAATGAAACAGTGACTGTCAGGCTCTGCCCAATCTGTTAGCCATTTCTGTGAGCTAGAACAATGCTACTCAAAGTATGATCTGTGAACCAGTCACCTGTCTGAAAACTGCCCATTGCTAATCTGCTGTAAATACAGAAATGAGAATGTTTAGAAAACTTGATGGCAGTTTGGCATTGTTGAAAAAGCAAAATGTATAATTTTATATTTCACAAAACTGTCAGTCTGTGATAGACTAGAAATGTTTTAAAACTAGCCCTTCTTCACATATAGCTAGAGATAACTAGACTAGGGGAAGAAACATTGTGTTCTAACCAGCATTCCCCCAGAGGGCAGAGAAGCCAGAGTCTCCCCTCCATGAGCTGAGCTGCCCATATGGAGAGCAGAATGACTTGCACTGCAAGCGTGTTCTTTAACTATATCTGACAGGAACGGAGACCATTTATGGAACTTATCAAAGAGGAACAAGGGTGACACTCCAAAGGACTTTTCCTCCCGAAAAGAATTATTTGCAGTTTCCGTCAGTTGTATTTGCTATTTTTCCATGTAACAAAATTAACTCTTCCTGGAACATCATATAGGTTGGAGATTATGGCCCGATGTGGGTTTATCCTACCTCTACATTTGACTGTGTGGTGGCAGATCCCAGAAAAGGCTCCAAAATGTACGGTCTGAAGAGCTACATTGAATATCAGCTAACGCCTACGGTAAGCATCCGAATTACCAAAAACAGAATCATGGATGCAACTTACTCCTTCTTCATTTTGTATAGGTGGCATTGGTGGTAACCTCTTCTTCTCTTTCCCTTGTTTTGTAGAACACTAACCGATCTGTAAACCACAGGTATAAGCACTTTGACTGGTTATATGAGCGTCTCCTGGTTAAGTTTGGGTCAGCTATTCCAATTCCTTCTCTTCCAGACAAACAAGTCACAGGTGAGTGAGTATCATGCTGAACTCAGAATGACAAGTAGAAGGAGTCCAGTCACATGATCCTCCGTAAGTCAGGGATGGCACTTCCCATCCAGTAGAGCAGCAGGATGCATGCGTGAGGCAACAGCAGTTAAACACAGCCATGGAGAGAGAATCATGGACTAGTGTACCTTTATCTGGAGGCTGCCTGAATATCTAACAAGAATGTTTAATAAAACTTGCTGTCGTAGCTTTTGCATATATATGTTGAATTCCAGCAGTTGTTGTCTTTATTGCTATACTCTTTTCTGTGTAAGAAATATGTGCATTATAAATTGAAACATGATATCTGAGAAAATAGAAATGATCCAGATAGCCTAAAATAAAAAAAATAATGTAAACTGGTTATGCAGATCAGTGATGTGATTTCATGAGATATAAACATCAGATGGAGAAGCCACAGATCTTCTAAGGGTTAAGAAAGGAAGGTACCCGGTTTTCTTCTGAATGATTTATCATTAGTTATTACCCTCTCTCTTTTCTTATTTATTATAAATGTCCCACTTCGCCCCCACTTTCTCCTCCCCCAAAACTTTTTGGTTAGTAATCCATGGTGTTACTGGAGCACCTTGTAAGTGTGCAAGTACAATGGATTTTTTGTGTGTCTGGAAATTATTTTGTCTTTGTTTCTAATCTCCAACCTTCTGTAGAACCCAGTTTGTATACAGGTACTCAAAAGACTCATGTGTGTCTTAGAATAAAGCTTGTAAAGAAGCTGACTTGGCCTGGCTCAGTGGCTCAGCCTGTAATTCCAGCAATTTGGGAGGCTGAGGCGAGTGGATTACCTGAGCCCGCAGGTTCAAGAGCCACCTTGGCGAGGTCTTGTCTCTACAATAAATCAAAATTAGCCAGGTGTGGTAGCGCATACCTGTAGTTCTAGCTACTTGTAAGGCTGAAGCAGAAGGATCGCTGGAGCCCAGCAGGTCGAGGTGGGCCTGGAGCATGCCACTGCATTCCAGTCTGGGCGACAAAGTGAGACTCCAACTCAAAAAAAAACCAAGAAGCTAACTCTACTGAAGGGTAGAAGGCTCTTTAGTATATAACTAGAAAACTTACAGATAAATGAACTAGTAAATACAGTAAAGAGTGAATTGCAGGCAAGAGTTAGTCTTAAAAGGTCAGAGCCAGAGACGCCTCTGAGAGAAATGAAGGTAATGTGAAGAGGCTAACCTGACCTAGAATGAAGAATCGCAGAGTGTGAAGAAGGAACTCGGGAATACTGGAGGCGGTTTAATTCTACTTGACAGCAATCGAGATAAATAGTTTAGGGAGAGACCAAGGGTCTTCACCAGCAAGACAGCAGTGTCAATTGACATTTCAGCACTGCAGTCAAGTGTGTCACACATGCCAAGTCCCTTGTGTGCCCGGACACTTCCCACACGTCTCTCGCCTGTCTTCACAGAGAGACATTTTCACCTTCATCTTGTACACTGAAGAAACAGAAATCCAGAGACACCGAACAGGTTCGCATCTGTATTGCTATAAAAGTATTTGAATCTGATCCCATGGCTTGCTCTGTTTATGCTGTGAGGCATGGACCAACTAATTTTTAGCTAGAATCAGTATCCTTACAATAAGTAAGTTATTCTCCTTAAAACTTTACTTGGTATTTTACTCTGTTTCATGTTTATTTTTCTCTGAAGTTTTTTTTATGGAGATGGAAAGTTTTGTTTTTAAAGAAGTTTTGATTTTGATTTTTTTTTATAACTTTTCACAAATTTCAAATTGTCACAGCAGAACTGAGAGTAGGGCTGCACTGCAAGGTAGATAAGCGTGTCCTCACAGTCCTGTGTGTGGCGCCCAAATGGGTCCTCGCTGTGGTAGAGTGAGAGCCAGCTTGGCGTGGACTACTGCTGCCTTCTGCCTAGAGGTGTGTGTTGTGTCCCTCCTTTTTGTCATCCTTGTTGCTTCAGATTTCAGATCACAACTTTCTTTTCCAAGATGTCTGTTCCTTTCCATGAAAATGTCAGCTCTACCTTTCTCTGTATTTTGAAATTTTGCTGATTTCCTTGAATTTTATACTTTCCTTTACCAACTTGGTTAGCATAATGTGTGCTCCATAGTGTTTAAATAAGTGAACTAATGGACTATTTCAGCCTTGTTAGAATTTCTCGTATCTTTTAGGTTTTAAACCATTATTTATTCTGAAATAAATAATTCAGTGTTATTTTAAAGCATCATAGAGTCACGGTTCTCCTTCCATGCTAAGGTTTGTTTTTAAAAAAACAAAAAAAAAACCTGCCGGGCTCAATGGCTCAGCCTGTAATCCCACGCCTATGGGAGGCTCAGGTGAGTGGATTGCCTGAGCCCGCAGGTTTGAGACCCGCCTGGGCAGCGAGACCTCATCTCTACAATAAATAAAAAAAATCAGCCGGGCTTGGTAGCGCATGTCTGTAATTCCGGCTGCTTGGAAGGCTGAGGCGGAAGGATCGCCGGAGCCCAGCAGGTCGAGGCTGTGGTGGCCGGGAGTGGCCACTGCACTCCAGTCTGGGCGACAGAGTGAGACTCCAACTCAAAAAAAAAAAAAAGGTTCTGGCATGCAGCCAGGGGCATGTCATAGAAAAGCAAGAAAGCAATAGCCCTTCAGTGTGAAAGAAGTCGAGCTTTGATTCATGGCCCGGGCTTTGTGCCGAGGCAGCCAGGAGTCACAGAAGGGCTCTATTTCCCCTGCTCACTGGTGTCCCTCCTGCCTGTGACAGTCACAGATCATTATGATATGAAAACTCCCTTCTCACTTCACTACTGGAGGAGAAGAACAGGCATGCCAAACTGATGATGCCATGACATTTCTGTGGACTTGGTCAATGATCCAAGAAAAATGTGCAGTGAACTTTTTTATTTGTGTAGATATTTTGCTCTTAGTGGAAATAATATTGAATGAATATGGTTTTCCCTGCTGCCATACTGTTATATTCACATACTTATTGGAAAACTAAGTAAGATTAACTGAAAATTGAGAAATGAAAGTCCCTCTACCCCCCTTCTCACTAATTCTCTGGAACCTGGCATGGAAATATCTTATCAAACATAAAGTAACTTCTGAAGTCATAGTTTGAACATAAATCAACTATGTCAGAATTTTCATAAGGATAAGCTTTCAATAAAATAATCATTAATTTCCAACCAGTGATTAGGTAATAAACTTTGTATAATTCACTCACTTATAATGGGGAATTCACTCTGCCCCAGGTCTGTGTTGACTTTACTGGGCCTCTTCTGTCTAGGAGGTGGATTGTCTTCTTTCCAAGGCATGAAACTATTTCTGCATCACTTAGGTGTATGTAGTATTGAATCTCTGTTCCTAGTAAGTGCAAAATTTGAAATTCTTCATATACAGGTGTCTAGACCAATTGTGCTATTCAAATGCCTCTAAGTAACTTTTTTTTTTTTTGATATGTGGGTCCATAATACTCTTCTTTTTATCAATTATGTTTCTTTGAAATGTAGTCTTGTTCATTGCCCAGGCTGGAGTGCAGTGGTGTGATCATGGCTTACTATAACCTCAATCTCCTGGTTCAAGTGATCCTCCTGCCTCAGCCTTCTGAGCAGCATGCCAGCACACCTGGCTTATACTCATAATTTCTAAAGGAAAGTTTAGGTTGCATTTTTAAAAATTTACGTACAGTAAATTCACTCTTTTTGGTGTACATTTCCATGGGTTTTGATAACCATGACTACATTCTTGCAATCACCACTATATTCACAATACAGAACAATTCTGTCATTCACAAAATTCCCTTGCACTGCCCTCCTATTTTCACCCCTTCCCCCTAGTCCTAGCCCTAGCAACAACTGACTGTTCTTTGTCCCCATAACTTTACCTTCTCTCAAACATCTTTGTAAATGGAAGCATGCAGTGTATAGTCTTTTGAGTCTGGCTTCTTTCATTTTGCATCATGCATTTGAGATTTATGGTTCCCAGTTTTTGGCAATTATGAATAAACCTGCTACAAATGTTTGCTTTCAAGTTTTTGTGTGAACATAAGTTTTTATTTCTGTTAGATAAATAGGAGTAGAGTGACTGGGTCATTTGTAGGTATATGTTTAACGCTTGAGAAATTGCCAGACTGTTTTCCAAAGTAGCTGAACCATTTTGGAATCCTCACCAGTAATCTGTGAGAGTATCAGTCATTCCACATCCTTACCTGTACTTACTATGTCCATTTTTCCTAATTTTAACCAGTCTAATTTGCATTTCCCCAATGACGAGTGCCATTGAACATCATTTATCTTCTTTGGTAAAGTGTCTATTCAAATCTTGTGCCCAGTTTTTATTAGGTTGTTTTCTTATTGTTGAATTCAGAGAATGTTTTATATGTTCTAGAAACATGTCCTCTGTCAGATATGTGATTTGCATGTAATTTGTCCTCCCAGCTGTGTCTTTTCATTCTCTTAAATAGTGTCTTTTTCATTAAAAAAAAAAAAAAAATTTTTTTTAGTTTTAATGAAGTCCAGTCTGTCAACTTTATGGATTGTGCTTTAGGTGTCGTGACTAAGACCAAGCTCACAACAATATTTTTGTTTAAGGGTTTCATAGTTTTAGGTTTTACATTTAGGTCTATAATGCATTTTGAGTTAATGTGTATATAAAGTGTGTGGTGTAGTAGAGGTAGAGGTTAATTTTTTTTTTTTTTTTTTTGCATCTGAATATCCACTGGGTCTAACACTACTGTTAGAAAGACTACCCTTTGTCTGTTGAATTTCCTTTGCACCTTTGTTAAAAGAAAAAAAAATCACTTGGCCGTCTTTGTGTGAGTTTATTTTTAAATTCTGTTTTGTTTCATTGATTTATGTGTCCATCCTTTTACCAATACCACATTGTTTTGATTGGTGTAGCTTTATGGTAAGTCTTTAAATCAGGTGTTGTAACTCCTCCAACTTGGTTCTTTTACAGAATTATTTGATTATTCTTTTTCTTTTCCCTTTCCTTGTAAATTTAGACATCGGTTTGTAGATATCTGTAAATAATCATGCTGAAATTTTTATTGGAATGTAATTGAATCTGTAGATAATTTTTCACATCTTGATATCTTGCCTTTTAATCCATGAATATAAATGTCATATTTGATTTTCATTAGTGTTTTATAATCTTTGATATATAGATTCTGACTACATTTTATTATATTTATGTACAAGAATTTCATTGTGGAATGTTTTACTGTATGTGGTATTTTTTTTAAGTTTGTTTTCCAGTTTATTGCATATAGAGATACAATTGATTTTTATATATTAACTTTTATCTGTGGCCTTGCTATACTTACTTACTAGTTCCAGGAGCTTTTTGGTGGATTATTTGGGATTTTTTTATGTAGACAATCATGTAATACATCTTTTTCAATCTGTGTACCTTCTATTTCTGTTTCTGCCTTATTGACAAAAGCTAGGGCTAACTTTTTCAATGCTGTTAAATGTGAATAGTGAAGAGCAGACATCTTTGCCTTTGCCTTATCCCAATCTCCCAATCTTAGGGAGAAAGCTTTCAGTCTTTCACCATTAAGCATGATATTAACTGTAGGTCTTTTGTAGATTCTTTTTTTTTTGCATCTCATTCCGTCGCCCAGGTTGGAGAGCAGTGGCATGCTCACGGCCACCCCAGTGTCAACCTGTTGGATTCAGGCAATCCTTCTGCCTCAGCTTTCCAAGTAACTGGAACTACAGGCATGTGCTACCATGCCCGGCTAATTTTTTAAAAAATTTATTGTAAAGATGAGGTCTCACCAAGTTGCCCAGGCTAGTCTCGAACCCCTGGGCTCAGGCAATGTAGATGTCCTTTTGTTAAGTCAAGGAATTTCCCTTCTATTTCTAGTTTGCTGAAAGTTTTCTTCATAAGTGGATTCTGTGTTTTGTCAGATGAATTTTGTGCTTCTGTCAGGGTGATCTTATGGTTTTTCTTTTTTACTGTTAATATGATAAATTACGAGACCAGCCTGGGCAACATGATGAGACCTCATCTCTACAATAAATCAAAAAATTAGCCAGGCTTGGTAGCGCAAGTCTGTAGTTCTGACTATTTGGAAGGCTGAGGCGGAAGGATCGCCTGAGCCCAGCAGGTCAAGGTGGCAGTGGCCATGAACATACCACTGCACTCCAACCTGGCAACAGAGTGAGGCTCCAACTCAAAAAATAAATAAATAAATAAATTACCTTAATCAGCTTTCCAATGCTGAATCCACCTTGCATTCCTGGGATTAATCTCACTTGATGGTGATATATCATGATTTATATATTTTGCAAGATTCAGTTTGCTAATATGGTTGCGGAATTGGTTAATGAGGGCTATTGGTCATAGTTTTCGTCTGGTTTTGGTATCAGTGCAATGCTGCTCTCACCGGATGAGTTTGGAAGTATTCTCTCCTTTTCTGTGTTCTGGAAGAGATTGTGTAAAATTGATATTGTTCTGTAAATGTTTTCTAGAATTTGTCACTGAAATAACCTGGATCTGGAGTTTTCTTTGTGGGAAGTCTTGAACTATGAATTTAATTTTCTTAATAGTTAGAGGACTACTCAGGCTGTCTCTTCTTTAGTGAGCTTTGGTAATTTGAATCTTTGAAAAAATTGATTTATCTCATATTAGTTGTTGGATGTGGATTTAGAGTTGTTCATAGTATTCCTGTACACTTTTTAAGATCTATAGGGTCTGTAGTATGTATACCTCTTCTATTTTGGTAATTGTCATCTCTTTGTTTTTTGGTTTTAATTGCTTTTTCTCTGTTGTTTTTCCGTTTTCTAATTTTTTATCATTTTATTCTATCTGCTTAGTTTAGGTTTAATTTGCTCTTTGCCTTTTTTCTTAACATAGGCACTTAGATTATTGTTTTGAGATATTTCTTCTATTACAAGCATTAAATGTTGCAAAATTTCCTCTAAGCACTGCTTTTCCTGCATTCATAAGTTTTGATATGTTGAGTTTTTATGTTCAACTAATTTCTCTCATAAGTTCATCTTTGACCCATGGGCTATTTAGAAATACATTTATCCCTAAGTATTCCCTAAGTATCCATGTGAAATTGGTTCCAGGACCTCCAGTGGCTATCAAGGTCTGCAGATACTCAAGTCCCTGGTATAAAATGGCATAGTATTTGCATATAGCCTATGCCCATCCTTATGTATATTTTAAATCATCTCTAGATTACTTATAATACCTAATGCAATGCAAATGCTGTATAAATAAATTATACTGTATTGTTTAGGGAATAATAATGAAAAATTTTGTACATATTCAGTACAGATGCTTCTTTTTCCCCTCATACAGAATTTGTGGATACAGAGGGTCAACTGTATGATTAATTTCCTAATATTTGGGCATTTTCTAAATTTCTTTTTATCTTTTGTTCTCCAATTTTATTTTATGCTCAGAGAACATGCTTTCTATGATCTTAACCCTTTTTAAATTTATTAAGACTTGGTTTACGGCCTAGCATATAGTCTGTTCTGGACAATGTTCAATGTGTGCTTCAAAAGAATATGTGTTCTGTAGCAGTCGGGTGGAGCATTTTATGTATGTCAGTTAGGCTGAGTGGATTGATAGTATTGTTCAGTTTCTATATCCTTGCAAATTTCCATTCTAGTTCTGTCAAGTAGTAGGCATGAGTATTGAAATCTAACATTATTGTTGGACTATTTCTTCTTTCAATTCTGTCACTTTTTGCTTTATGTATATTGAGACTGTCTTATTACGTATGCATATAGTTTGTAATTATTATAGCTTCCTGTTGTGACTCTTTTGTCATTGTGAAATGTCCCTCATTGTCTCTAAGAAGATCACCTGTGTTATAGTTTAATTGTGTGATATTAATGTAGCCACTCCTGTTCTCTTATGGTTACTGTTGTATACCATTCTCTGATTTTCAGTATATGTGTGTCTTTAAAACTAAGGTGTTTCTCTTACAGGCAAGTTAGTTGGATTCCACATTCTTATCAATGTGACAATCTTTGCTTTTGGTTGGGATTTAAGACCATTTGTATTTAATATAATTATTCCCATGGTTAGATTTACATTTGCCATTTTGTTGTTTTCTGTGTATCTTGTTTATTCCTCTTTTACTGCCTTTTCTTTCTGTTAAATAAATATTTTCCAACATACTATTTTAATTCCTCTTATTTCTTAACTAAAATTTTAGTTATTTTCTTAGTGGTTGCCCTAGGCTAGCAGTCCCCAACGTTTTTGGCAACAGGGACCAGTTTCACAAAGACAGTTTTTCCATGGACCGGGGTGAGAGGACATGGCTTCAGGATAATTCAATTCATTACATTTATTGTATACTTTATTTCTATTATTATTCATTGTAATATAAAATGATAGAATCTGGGGGGGATGGGAGACAGTGACACCCAAAGTGTGTTGCTTATGTCCAGTCCACTCCATAATCTCATTTTGGTTGCTGTCACTGCAGAAAGCCTTGTTTCATAAAGATAGGATGTTGGAAATGGAAGCAGACTTTTTGGCGCTGATCTGACAAGAAGTGGAACTCAGTTGGTAATGTGAGTGATGCGGAATGGCTGTAAATACAGATGAAACTTCATTTTGGTTGCTGTCACTGCAGAAAACCTGCTGGGGCAACGAGAAGATGTTGGAAATGGAGGCAGGCTTTTCAGTGCTGATCTGACGGGAAACGGAGCTCAGATGGTAATATAAGCGATGGGGAGCTGCTGTAAATACAGCTGAAGCTTTGCTTGCTCCCCACAGCTCACCTCCTGCTGTGTAGCCTGGTTCCTCACAGGCCACGGACCAGTACTGATCCGTGGCCTAGGGTTTGGGGACTCCTGTCCTAGGGGATACAATATGTGTCTTTCTAAAAAACATCACAATACGCTTTAGATTAATACTGACTTAATTTCAGTAAAATATACAAACTTGTCTCCTGCATAGCTCTATTCCTTTTCCTCATTTTATGCTCTTTTATATATATTGCATCTTTGTTATAAATCCAGCAATACAATGTGATAATTACAGCCTTATATTTTTTTAAGTTTAATTTCAATTTTATTTAATTAGTAAAAATTTATGTGTTTTAAAGAAGCTAAGGGAATAATTTGAAAAAACATATCTGTAGAGTCTTTTATGTTAACCTGCATATTACTGGAGATTTTTTATCTCTGTCTACAAATTCAAGTCACCATCTTTAGTAATTTCCTTTTAGCCTGAAGGACTTTCTTTAAAATCTCTTGTGATACAAGTCTAGTCTATGTTCTTTATGTATCTGGGTATGTCTTTGTTTTGTCTTTATTTCTGGATGATAGGTGAACTGCTCTGGCTCCATTGTGTCAGACAGTAAGTCAGCTATTAATTATATTAATTTCACACATGCAAACCATCATAGTGATGAGTTGTTTTTCACTTGGTACTTTCAAGATTTTCTTTTTGTCTTTCAGTAGCTTAATTCTGCTTTATGTAGGTGTTGATCTCTTTGTATTTATCCTACAAATAAAGACTTTGTTGAGGTTCATTGAGCTTCCAGAAGCATAAAGTTTCCTTGAGGTTCATTGAGCTTCCAGAAGCATAAAGTTTCCCTTCAAATTTGGGAAGTTTTCCACCGTTAATTTCTTCAATTTTTTCCCCTACTTCTGTCTCTCTTCTTTCTCTGGAACTCTTATTACAATTGTTTGATGTGCTTGAAGTTTTCTGAGGCTTGTTCATTTTACATTAATTTTTTTTTCTCTCTCTCTTTCTCTCTCTCTTTCTCTGTCTCCCCCCCCCCCCC
>NW_007259259.1:62579-96368 GCF_000164805.1 Carlito syrichta
TTTTGTTAACTTCTGTTGATCTATGTTGAAATTCACTGATTTTTTTTTTTCTTCTGCTATCTTGAGTTTTCTGTTGGGCCGCTACAGGGAATTTTAAATTTTAGTTACTGTACTGTCAACTCCAGAATTTTTATTTGATTCCTTTTTTTATAATTTTTATCTCCTTGAGAATGTATATATATTGATTCCCTGTCATGTTTTTCTTTAACTTTTAAGCATGCCTTTCTTTAGTTCTTTGAACATGTTTATAGAATCTTCTTTGCTGCTTTGTTTTTTTCTCCTGAATTCAACAACTGAGGATACTTAGAGATAGTGTCTTTTGACTGCTGCTTCTTCTCAATATGGGTCATATCTTGCTGTTTCTTTGCATATCTCTTAATTTTTTGTTGAAAACTGGACATTTTTGAGAATGTTTTAACAACTCTGAATTCCGAGTGTACCTCCGTAAAGGTTGTTTCTGCTTTTTGTCTGTTATTTGCTTAGGCTCTCTGTAACTTGTCTCCTCAGCAGCTTAGTTATTGTTAGGTTCGTGCATTTTTTGTGTTTGCCTTCCTACATTTACTCTTGTGCCTGTGGACAGATAGTAAGCCTGTGATTGACAGGACAGAAGTTGCATTCAGTCATTCAAGCCAGTAAGGCTTCTGTCCTCTGTTGATGTAAGTGTGTGTGTAGGTAGAGGGAAAGCATTCAAAGCTCAGGACATTTTCAAGTCCTGTGGCCTTCACTTTCAACCGGACCTTTTTGTGTCTCCTTGACTTGTGTATACAGCTTCAGAGTTGGCCAAGAGTGTTTGTCTGGTTTGAACCCCATCTGGACTCCCCTGTTTGTGCACACAGCCGCTGCCTGGAGCATGCGAGGCTCAGCCATGCAGCCCTGGCTGGCGGGACTGTCAGCCTTCCCGTTCACTCATCTCCGAGATTGTCCCTGCCACCACACCACCCCTGAACATGGGCATCCCCCACCACTCCAATCAAGTGAGCCTACATATGCTCTGGCAGGAAAGCTATGGCTGCCAGTCTTCACAGTGTGCTTTCTGCCCTGGCAGTAGTTCTGTGCCAACTAAGTGGGTGGGAGGTACCCAGGCAGCAGGTGGAGAGGAGAGCAGCCCCAGAATGTTGCAGATTTCCTCTTCTCTTGCCTGAAGTTCCGTTTTTCAGGCATAAGCACTTCTCATATGGCTGTTTGCCTTTGGTTGATTTCCAGAGCACTGACTTGGTTGTTTGTCAGTGTTGTCCAGCTTTATTGTTGCTTTGAGACATAGGGCTATCTGATCTCACTTGGACACAGCTGGAATTTCTACCTCCCAGAAGCCTTTCAACCAACATTAATTTTTGTTTAGTAGGCTTATAAAAATTCTCAGTGTGGTTCACTTGATGTTTGGTATGCCATGCTTGTCAAACTGACTTTCTAGTTTTAAATAGAAATAATCACTCATAAACTCCATTTTAGTATGATCATAAGTTCTAGAATAGCAGCTTTCATTATTGCATTCATGGAAAAATCATTGCTATTTCATTTTAAGTAATTTAAAAAACAAAATGGAGAAAACAGCTCTAGGCCTGAGTTACTTCTCATAAGTGCTAAATTTAAACTTTTATATTTGTAGATTATATTGCATTTGGACACACTTTTATAAATGTAGAAATGTTATGTAGTTTTTAAGAATGGCATTACATTCCACTTATCCCTGCTTTCTTGCCTTTAGGGCAGGGGTCCCCAATCCCTGGGCTGCGGACCAGTACCAGTCCATGGCCTTTAAGATCCAGGCCTCACAGCAGGAGGTGAGCAAAGCTCTGCCTCCTGTCAGATCAACAGTAGCATTTGATTCTTATAGGAGCACAAACCCTATTGTGAACTGCGCATGTAAGGAATCTAGGCTGTACACTCCTTATGAGAATGTAATGCCTGATGATCCACCCCTACCCCACACTCCCTGGTCTTTCCTGGTCCATGGGAAAATTGTCTTCCATGAAACCAGTCCCTGGTGCCAAAAAGGTTGGGGACTGTTACTTTAGGGCTTCATGTGGCCTCATGGAAACTGGCCTGATGTTAGGTTGTAAGAAAGAGATAATTTTCCAAGTTGAGGTAAGATTTACTTTAAATTTTTTTGGTACTATAGGGATCCTTGAAGAAAATAGCACTTTGAGGCTATGATTACTCTTGTCACAATTAAAAGATTCATTAATGTGTCTTACCTGTAGGTCTTTAAGTATTCACTGTGTTGCATGTTTTTAGGTTAGTAAAAAATCACCAGTTTACCTTTTACTAAGTAGCTTTCTACCAAGTAGCCTGTAGCCATAGAAGTGACTTTTAGTTACAGTAATGTAACTCATGTCGAAGTGAGTTGTGTGGCACTCTTGGTGTGTCTCCTGCAGGTCGCTTTGAAGAAGAATTCATCAAAATGCGCATGGAGAGACTCCAGGCCTGGATGACCAGGATGTGTCGTCATCCCGTCATCTCAGAAAGCGAGCTTTTCCAGCAGTTCCTGAACTTCCGAGATGAGAAGGTAGGACATTTTATTAATAAGGTCTTAGAGGGCATTAAGAGTTGTCACCTTTACATCAAATTTATCTGAAAGGAGTTAAAATGACGTTGGTTAGTTATTTCTTACTTCCTCTAGTGATAGTGAGGGGGCAGAAACTTAAATCCCATCCACAGGGAATTTGGCACGATGTGTGAAGAGTTGCCTGCCAGGAGGACTTCCCTGCACTGGGGTTGTGGCTCAGGACAGGCAGGGGCAGGTGAAGGGAGCAGTTTTTTCCTAGATGCTTTTAAGAATAGAATAAACCCCAAACTATGAAGGGTATTATCAGTGGGAGGCGACTGCATGGTTTCTTCTGGTCACCTTTGACTTGAAATGTCATAGCACCATGAAAGGAAATGCAGAGTCAGAGGTGAGCTATTCTTCTCAGAACCAGGCCGTTTTTCCATCCCTGCAGTTGTGAGGCCAAAGTAAATTCTGATCTCTCTCTGCCCACCCCGCTGGGCCATCATTCTGTCAGTGGTCATCTGTTCTTTATTAAAATTTTTAAAAATTGACTGCCTGACATCTCATAATCGTCTGCTTTGGAAATAGTTTTCTTTCTCAATACATGTTTACTGTACTCTTTATTGTATTATTTTATCCTTTAAAGATGCTTTCTTCATAATTTTTCTTATAACAAATATTGCATATTTTAGAAAACATGCTGAAGAATAAAAGCACAAGTTAGCTCAGAAGCAGCAGGAGATGCTAAATATATTATAGTCCTTAGAAAGATGTCATAAAGTTATTTTTGTCTTTAATACTAGAATATCATATACCCTGTTAGAATTTTCAGACAGCTTCACTTGCTAAACTTATTTGTAGTACTTTTCCCTTGTTGATGTGAACACATTTACAGTAAGTCTTAAATGCTAGGCTCTATCTGCGTACGTTTAAAAACGTGTGTATACAGCATACTATAAGTATTTGGGCTATATTTTCAATGATTGTCTGTTTCTAAAATTGACAGGCCCATTTGTGTGTCACCAGAAAGGGAATTAGAAAACACTGGGATGGTTCAGCATTTCTTTGTGAATTTGTACATATCACAGGTCTAGCCTTGCATGCTGCCCTAGCAAACCCTATTTCTGGTGAGATGTGATATTCTGTCACAGGTTGTATGTCATATAGCTATATAGTAGAGAAGCTAAGTTCTTTGAGTTCCGTAAATGTTTTGTTACTTTGTAGTTACGAAAACTACACGGAGCCCCTCCAAGTTTAGTACCTTCCTAGTTCCCATAAGACTTTAACAAGGGCTTGTTTGATTGACTTGCCAAGGATTTGACTTAGAAAGCATTTCTGAGGGTCATGTTTTAGGCATAGTGGGGTTTAAGAATAATACATCATACATATCAGTTGTTTTGTTTTGTTTTAAATGACTGCCACCTCCAAAGATTGATCAACTTGCCATAAAAGTGGTGCAAGCAAAAAAAAAAAAAAAGAACTTGGGAGTCAGGGCACTTGAGTTCTGGCCTTAGCTCTGCTTCTAACTACCTGTGATCTTGGTGAAGGCATTTGATGTCTTTGGACCAAAATGTCTTCACATCCTAAATGACAGTATGGAACTCGATAAAAACTTTGATTCTGTGGTCAGTAGTCACTCATATAAATCAATGGTGGACTCGGAAAATCCCAAAGACTCAACAGAGAAATTACTAGAAATTAGTGGCTAGTGAGGTAGCCAGTATAAGACATTGCATATTGATTAATAAAAACAGAAGTTGAATGTTTAAAAACAAAACTATTATACATCATAGCCTCAAAAGTATCGAATATCTAGGAATAAATGCAAGAAAGATCTTCACAGAAAACTATGAAACATTGTTGAGAAAAGTAAAAGGAGACCTAAATAAAATTTTCCAGCAGCTTGTCTCATGGATTGAAACAATAAAGGTGTCTTATGTAGAAAATAAAAATGCTTAATTAGAATAGTCAACATGTCCTTGGAAAAGAATGAAGGAGGAGGAGGACGTAATAGGATACCAGAATTCATTGTGAAGCTAAAATAGTTTAAAAAGCACAATATTGGCATAAGGCTAGTCAAATAGACCTGTAGAACTGAATAGAGTGAACACTTGACTTATGACAAAGATGGCACCAAGTACAGTTGGGAAAGAGTCTTTTCAATAAACAGTGCACCACTGGGGATCATGAGATGTGGTCGTTGTCTCACAACCTCTGATGCTATTTTGTTAAGGTTGATAGTAGTATTATGCTTATGGTTTTAAAAAATGCCATTATCCGAGACCTCGTCTCTACAATAAATTTTTTTAAAAAATTAGCCCGGTGTGGTAGTGCATGCCTGTACTTCCGGCTACTTGGAAGACTGAGGCGGAAGGATCACTGGAGCCCGGTAGGTCAACGCTGGGGTGGTCGTGAGCATGAGACTCCAGTTCAAAAAAAGAAAAACATTATCTGTTAAAGATACATAATGAGGTATGGGAAGGAAATGGGAGGGGAGGGAAGGGGAAAGGGTGGGAGGGAGAAAGGGAGGGAGGGAGAGAGTGTTGGAGAGTAGGCTGGGCACTGCGGCTCACACCTGTAATCCTAGCACTCTGGGAGACTGAGGCACGATGAACCCAGTAGTTTAAGACCAGCCTGAGCAACAAAGTGAGACCCTGCTTGTAATGAAAGAGAGAGAAAGAAAGAAAGAATGAGAGAGAGAGATTGATTAGCCAGGCATGGTGGTGTGTGCTTGCAGTCCTAGCCACTCAGGAGGCTGAGACAGAAGGATCATTGGAACCCAGGAGGTCAAGGCTGTGGTGAGCCATGGTCATGCCACTGCACTCTAACCTGGGTGACAGAGCAAGACCCCAAATATAAAGCAATTAAAATATAAAAGGAACATAAAGAATGTTGGAGAGTAGCTATAAAACAAAACTGGCAACTCGTGGGCAGTGGGGAAGCGTGTGGGGTGATTGTTCCCACAGTCACATGACAGCTGCAGGTCTTGTATGTGGTTTTGACAGGACAGACATTTGGAAAGTTTCTTATGCCCTGTAAACATTGGTTGAAAGGAATGCAGTTGAAACTGTAGCCGAAGAGAGGTGTGACACTTCCAGAAAAGTATTGCAGGCAGCAATAGTAGCTGTTGGATCAGGCTCTGAACATACAGCTGGAGAGATCTAGCCAGTTAGCATGAAAGTTGGAGATGAAGTTCTCCCAAAATGTGGAGGCACCAACGTAGTTCTAGGTGACAGGGATCATTCCTGATTCCAGGGTGGTACCACTCTTGGAAAGCATGTGGACGAAAATAAATCATGATGGAGTGGTATCATCTGAAGCAGCCCGTGCCACTGCAGCTCTGAAAGCTTTCATCATGTAAATAATTGTCACATCTCATAATAAATGACTTTTTAACAACTGGCAAAATGTTGATTATTGTTGAAGCTAAGTTTATTGTGTTTTTCTCTCTACTTTTGTATATGTTTGAAAGTTTTCATTGTAAAAAGTTTTCTAAAACTCAGTTCCAGATGATTCATGGATCTAAATGTGAAAGACTTCCAAAAGGTAACAGGGGAGAATCCCTGGAGTAAGGAAGAGTTTCTGAAATGAGACACAGTAAAGACTAACCATGCAGGAAGAGCTGGATAATTAGACTACATTAAAATTAAGGACTTTTTTTTTTCAGAAGACCTATTGAAAATGAAAAACAAACTACTGAATAGAAGATGTCTGCAGCATATATAACCACTGAAGGGCTAGATTTTAGAGTATGTGAAAAACTACACAAATCAATAAAGAAGATAATCAAACAAGGCACTGTGGCTTCTGCCTATAAGTCCCAGCAGTTTGTGAGGTGGAGGTGAGAGGTTTGTCTGAGCCTAGAGGTTTGAGACCAGCCTGGGCAACTTGGCGAGACCTTGTCTCTAAAATAAATTTAAAAATTAGCCAGGTGTGGTGGAGTACACTTACAGTTCCAGTTACTTGGAAGGCTGAGGTGGCAGAATCACCTGAGCCCAGCAGGTCGAGGCTGTGGTGGCCGTGAGCATGCCGCTGCACTCCAGCCTGAGTGACAGAGTGAGACTCCAACTCAAAAATAATAATAATAAAAAATTTTTTAATGGTCAGGCTTGGTGGCTCCGCCTATAATCCCAGCACTTTGGGAGGCCAAGGCAAGTGGATTGCCCGAGCCTGTGGGTTCGAGACCTGCCCAGACAACTTGGCGAGACCTCTTCTCTATAATAAACAAAAAAAAATTAGCCGGGCATGGTAGTGTGTGCCTGTAGTTCCAGCTACTTGGAAGGCAAGGGGGAAGGATTGTGGGAGCCCAGCATGTTGCTGCTGGGGTGGCTGTGAGCGTGCCAGTGCACTCCAGCCTGGACAACAGAGTGAGACTCTAACTCAAAAAAAAAAAAAATTTTTTTTTAAACAATGATAATAACCAGCCCAGCACAAAAATAGGAGATTTGGTAATGTACTTCACAAAAGAAGATATTTGAATCAACAGCAAATGTATAGAAAAGTACTTAATGTGGCCGGGCTTGGTGGCTCAGCCTGTAATCCCAGCACTTTGGGAGGCCAAGGCAGGTGGATTGGCTATTTGGAGGGCTGAGGTGGAAGGATTTCCAGAACCCAGCAGGTCGACGCTGGGGTGGCTGTGAACGTGCCACTGCACTCCAGCCTGGGCTACAGAGTGAGACTCCAACTCAAAAAAGAAAAGAAAAAGAAAAACAGTTAATCTCATTAGCAATCAAGAAATGCAAATTAAAACCACAGTCCCGCCAGATACTCACCAGAATGACTAACATTAGAAAGACTGGCCATTAGGCCATACCATATCTTCTTGGTGAGGTGAGATGCTGCTGACACTCTGCTGGTGAAAATTGCAAGGCCAATTTGAAAAAGTTTGACATTTACTAAAGTTGAACGCTTATATGGCCCAGCATCTCCACTTCTAGTTATATACTGAACAGGAATGCATGCACATACACACCAAGAGACATGTACATAGCAGCTTTATCATAGTTCAATAGGGGTGGCTACCAGTAGTAGAAAGAATAAATAAATTGGGGAATATTCATAGAATAGAATATTACACAGCAATGAAGTGAATGAACTGCAGCTATACACAGAGTTGTTCCTGACCAAGGTTGAGCAAAAGAAGCCAGACACTAAGGAATGAGTATTATAGGGCTCTTTGCTAATTCAAAAAACTAGCAAAACTGTAGTTTAGGATGCATGCATAGGTGGTAAAATGCAAACAAAGTGTTAGTCTGTTTGTGCTGCTATAACAAAATACCTGAGACTGGGTAATTTATAAAGAACAGGAATGTATTTCTTCCAGTTTTATGGAGCCTAGAATCCCAAGATTCAAGGCACCAGCCTTTGGTGAGGGCTGCATCTTCCAGAAGGTAGAAATGCTATATCCTCGCATAGTGGAGGGCAGAAAGGGACAAACTGCCTTCATTGAGCCCTTTTATAAGGACACTCATTCCATTCACAAGGGGAGGAGCCCTGTGACTAAATCGCCTGTCAGGTGATTAGGCCCTGCCTCTTAATATCATCATGTTGGCCATTCATTGTCAACACATGAGCTTTGGTGAGGATATGTTCGAACCATAGCAGAAAACAAGGAAATTAAAGCCATAAAAGAGATCATAAAGCCGGGATCAGTGGCTCAGCCTGTAAGCCTGCGCCTTTGGGAGGCTGAGGTGAGTGGATTGCCTAAGCCCGCAGGTTCGAGACCCGCCTAGGCAGGCGAGACCTCATCTCTACAATAAATAAAAAAATTAGCCGGGCGTGGTAGCGCATGCCTGTAATTCCAGCTACTCGGAAGGCTGAGGCGGAAGGATCGCCGGAGCCCAGCAGGTTGAGGCTGCGGTGGCTGGGAGCAGCCACTGCACTCCAGTCTGTGCGACAGAGTGAGACTCCAACTCAAAAAAAAAAAGAGAGAGATCATAAATCACCTTTCTAGGGGCGGGACAGAGTAGCAGTGACTGGGAAGGACATGAGAGACTCTGGCATGCTGGCTGTCTTTCTTGGCCTAGGTGGTGTTTACCCACATACTCTATGAGAACTCATTGCGCTGTACATTTTGCTCTGGGTACTTTTCTGTGTGTATCTTAATATATTCTTTTTTAAAATAGCTCATAATATTGGTACCTATCTTATATTTTAGAAAAGCATTTATCTTTTTTTTTTTTAGAAAACACTTAACCCAAACATTTGAGGTACTTTGTCAAAATGCATAGGGTGTGTTTCTATTCCCTGTGTCCATGTTGGTGGCCATTGGAAAAGGAATGTGGCTGAATCAGTTCACTCTCAAAAGACCAGGTCTCAAGGACCGTCCTGTGGAGGGACACTGTCTGTGCCCTGAGACCACATTTGAGGTGTGGAGGAGGGGTTTGACCCCACAATGCAGAGGGAGATGGTGTGAGAACTTCTCCTTGAAGACGAGGGAGGTGAAGGTGACCCGTGGGCTGGTTCTCGCAGAGCATTTGGAAGGCCAGCTGGACTCCGTTCTCTACTCTAACCTCGTAATGTTCTCCTCACAGGAGTGGAAAACTGGGAAGAGGAAGGCAGAGAAGGATGAGCTGGCGGGAGTCATGATATTTTCCACCATGGAGCCAGAGGCGCCTGACTTGGACTTAGTAGAAATGTAAGACACCCACACACTTCACTTTCTGCCAACCTGTGTCTGCCTCTTTGGCTTATGGGTCTTGACCAGCACAGCCATGATTGAAACAAATTGTCAGGCAAGAGTTTACGAAATAAGTGGGGTTTGTAGTCACAGGATGAGGGAGACACCATTCGTACACAGAAGCACTTTCTAACCATGACATGCGGTTAGAGTTTCCTTCCTTTAACCAGCAGTCAGTGACTTCATAGTTGACATGGAGTTCAGTCATTATTTCCTCCAAGGTGTGATGAAACCATGTCCAGCATGGCAAAACCTCTTTAAATGTTGCCTTGAAGGAAACAATCTCCAGACTACTGTTTCTGTACGTTTTTTAATCTATGGTTTTTAATCATTTAATTTTTTTAAGTACAGACTCAGTTGGAACTTTGGAGTAGTTTCTTCTCTATATAAGGACTAAAAAGAAATCTTTTTTTTTTTTAATTTTAAGAAACTTTTTTATTACCATAAAATCACTGCTTATTTGTTACCAAAAACATAGATCAGAAACACACACACACATATACACAATCCATGACCTACCCAGAGAGAAAAATCAGTGTTAATATGTTGGTATATAGTTTTCCAAACCTTCCTCAGTACAAATGTAATTACAGGAAAAAGTGTTCGTTTGAGCAAAAATGGCCTCACACTATACATTGTCTTTTTAATTTGACAATACATTGTGACAATCTCTTCAAGTTGGTAAATACACATGTGACATCCTTAAAGAACTAATATTGTCAGTATCACTTAGGTGATTGTGTATTCAGAATATTGTCTGTATTTCATTAAAGTACTTGTTAGACTGAATAAACAACCACCATTAGTAACCCATATTACCGTTTTCCAAATATAACAGTACCTCCAATGACTGGAATTTCACTGCATAAGATATTCAAGAAATGATGAATAATTTTAGTTAAAATTCTCAAAGAATTGAAGGGTAAAGGAAACAAAGTTAGATTATAAATGGTAGATTTTCAAGCAGTCATTTAAAGAGCTGAAGCAGGCCTATTTATAAGACTCTAATGAAAGGGTAGTTGTAGTGCAGGAAAGCCAGTGACTGTGGTTGTTTGGCCTGAGTCTCTGACAACACTGGTTTTTCTCCGCCTGTGTGACTGATGATGTCTTTGTCTGCAGAGAGCAGAAGTGTGATGCAGTTGGGAAGTTTACCAAGGCCATGGATGATGGTGTGAAGGAGCTGTTGACCGTGGGCCAGGAGCACTGGAAGCGCTGCACGGGGCGTAAGTCCACTCCTTGCGGCCGGGCTGGCCTTTGAGGTGTGACCTTTTTTATGGTGAGGAAACGGCTAGCTCAAACAGAAATGGGTTTGGTGGGCTGCATCAGGTCGCTCCCATCACTCTGCTTAACCTCACTGCGCCCTCATTAAACTGTAGAAAATTGACTCTAACAAAGCAGTTCAATAAATCTCATAAAAAAGCACCCTATTCGCTTAATTCTTTCTAGTCATTTTGGGTTTTATCATCTTTAGGTAATCGTTTTTGCATGTTTAGGGAGCCCTTGTAGGTATCTTTGGTCTCATGATTTTACTTTTTAACCTTCATTTGGTAAGATGTTGTATATTTGACTAAAGCCATAATTTTTAGACAAAAGCCATCCAGTTGGTAGTTGAAAAGGTGTCGGGCCAGGCAGACCAGGAGTACTGGGAAGGATGGCATGGCACTGTTGGTCATGGCTCTCTGACGACTCTCCATGTCCCTGAGAACATCCTGCCTCCCTTCTTTCCTTTGTAGACTGTCTTCCTGCTGAGCCACTTTTTCCTGCTTACCCCAGAACAGTGCAGCTCTTCTGTCAGATAGTCTAGGACAGAGTAACAGAGTCGACTATCCCTTTATGCGGATAATGCCACAGGATGCACCCATTAGCCCTAAGGCTCAGATTGCTGCACGACTTATCAGCCGCAGCGATGTGGGGCTTGCCAAGGCCTAAGTCTATCACTGCTATAGAATCTTGGGGTTTTTCTCCCCTTTATATCCTGCTCTTACCACACAAAGAGAACACTGGGTGCTAGCTATGCACTGCTTGTCTTGGTCTCTGGAGAAAGGTGTACTACTAGTCCACCACTAGGAATTTCCTGGCCTTCTGCTCATAACGTACCACAAGAACATTGGTTGCATTCAGTTATATATTTAAATTAAAATGTCTTCTACCTTGAATTATAAGCATAATATATATACTCACTTTTATATCAATCCTTCAATACTCAGCATAGGAAAGAGCTTAATTATCTGTTTTTGTTAATATTTTTCCCCTTTATAAGGGAAAGGAATCAGAATTTGAAAGCCAAGAATAATTTCAATGAACAGGAAACTAACTGTGGAGTGACTTTTAGATGAGTTAATACAAAGGCATAGCACAGCAAAAAAAAAAAGCAATATTAAGATCTGATAAATCCAGACCTGTAAATCTAAGCCTTACATCAGGAATCAACAAACTATTTAACCCACACTCCAAATCCAGCATGCTACTTATTATTTCTTTTTTATTTTTGAGTTGGAGTCTCACTCTGTTGGCCAGACTGGAGTGCAGTGGCCACTCCCAGCCACTGCAGCCTCGACCTGCTGGGCTCCGGTGATCCTTCAGCCTCAGCCTTCCAAGTAGTTGGAACTACAGGCGCGCGCTACCACGCCTGGCTAGTTTTTTTGATTTACTGTAGAGATGAGGTCTTGCCAAGTTGCCCAGGCTGGTCTCAAACCTTCGGGCTCAGGCAATCCACTCACCTCAGCCTCCCAAAGGCGCAGGATTACAGGCTGAGCCACCGAGCCCGGCTGCCACTTATTTTTGTAAATAAAGTTTCATTAGAACATAGCCATACCTGTGTATTTGTGTATTGTCTTTAGCAACTTTTATGTTACAATGACACAGTTGAGTAGTTTCACTAGAAACTTGTAGCTCCACAAAATTTAAAATATTTACCTCTGGCCCTTTGCAGAGAACATTTACCAGGCCCTGCCTCACCTCTACCATGGCCCTAACCAATACCAATATCAGTGGTTCTCTGCCATTCTCATATTATCTTACATCAGCAAAGCAACTTGTGGTGTATCAACTGTTCATGCTTGAGGGACATACACCGGGAGTGATAACAGGTGTTTCTTTCCTATCTCAAATAAATATGCTGTACCTTGAATATAGAATTAAGCCTGAAGAAATAATTCATGTAAGCCAGGCTCGGTGGCTCAGCCTGTAATCCCGCGCCTTTGGGAGGCTGAGGTGAGTGGATTGCCTGAGCCTGCGGGTTTGAGACCCACCTCAGCAATTTGGCGAGACCTCATCTCTACAATAAATCAAAAATCAGCCAGGCATGGTAGCGTGTGCCTGTAATTCCGGCTACTCGAAAGGCTGAGGCGGAAGGATTGCCAGAGCCCAGCAGGTCGAGGCAGCGGTGGCCGGGAGCAGCCACTGCACTCCAGTCTGGGCGACAGAGTGAGACTTCCACTCAAAAAACAAAACAAAACAACAACATCAAAAAATAATGTATACAAATCTAGAAAACAAAATTCATGTCGAGCCTTTGATCACAGAGAATGACTCATGAACAGAAGGCAGAGTGACACTGTTCTCTGAAGTATAAAGGAAGGAATTCTATCTTAAAGGTAATTAATTAATTTGGACTATAAACTCTTACAAGCCTATCATAACAAATCATTTAAATCTATATGTTCCAGCCAGGCTCAGTGGCTCAGCCTGTAATCCTGCGCCTTTGGGAGGCTGAGGTGAGTGGATTGCCTGAGCCCGTGGGTCCGAGACCCACCTGGGCAATTTGGCGAGACCTCATCTCTACAATAAATCAAAAAATGAGCCAGGCATGGTAGCGCGTGCCTATAGTTCCAGCTACTTGGAAGGCTGAGGCGGAAGGATCGCCGGAGCCCAGCAGGTCGAGGCTGCAGTGGCCAGGAGCGGCCACTGCACTCCAGTCTGGGTGACAGAGTAAGACTCCAACTCAAACAATATAAAAAATAAAAAATAATAAATCTATATGTTCCTTGAATGATGTTTTTTCTAAGTGAATGCAAATCTTATCAGGCCAGCACAGTGGCTCATGCCTATAATTCCAGCACTTTTGGAGACCAAGGCAGAAGGATTGCTTGAGTTCGGAGTTTGAGACCAGCCTGGGCAACATAGCGAGACCTTGTCTCTACGAAAAATAAAAAAATTAGCCAGTGTGGTGGTATGTGCCTGTAGTCCCAGCTACTCAGGAGTCTGAGGCAGGAGGATCACCTGAGCCCAGGAATTTGAGACTGCAGTGAACCATGATAGTGTCACTGTACTCCAGCTTGGGTGACAGCATGAGACCCCGACACAAAAGATAATAAAAAAGGAATTAAGTCCCTTATGTCTAGTGTCTGATCAACTTCATGTCCCATATAATCCATAGACCAAATGGAAGCACTTTGTTTAGGCTTTGATTCAGGCATATCTTCTTTCTTCTCTTCTCTCAAAAAATAGTTTTATTAAATGCCTAATCTGTAAAATGAAAACTCCAACACCTACCCAAGTGGAGAAGCACATGCCAAGTGTCTTTAACCACAGGTACAAAGGCAGAAACTGAGGCACAGAAGCATAAGAAATGTATTACAGTTAATTGAGTTAACATAGTTTGAATTCGTGTTTCCTGATAACTGCAGCTCACAGACCTTACTCCAGATTTTTCTGGCCTAGTTATTTTTTAAGAAACATTAATTTTTAAATTTTTTTTCTCCCTTAATACTGCAAGAAGTCTTTAAATGCAAATAATGGTTTCTTTTGAAAGGCAACAGACGCCTTTAAGGGAACGACATACAAATACGAAGAAAGTCTGCCTTGTATTTTTCTCCACACCTTGTTGCTTTCAGCTTTTGTTTGGTTGGTTATTGATTTGCAAACAATCATTTGTACATTCATAAAGAATGGGCAGCATATCCAGAATCACAGGTGCCCAGTCCACCATCTGTTAGCCTTGTGACCTTGGGCAAGTCAAGTTTCCTGAGCCTTATTTTCCTATCCTCATTATGAAGGTGGTGCTTCTGCCTTTGGTAGAGGGGATTATGGTGATGATCCCATTGGTAGCATATGTGAAAGGACTTTGTAAACTGGAAATCATCTAAAGGAGCTTCTGTCTCATTTACATTTCATCCAGTGAATGAGAATATAGGGGTGGTTATTAATGATAGCATCTGCCATTAATTGGACAATCCATTAAAAACAATTGATTGAATAAAACCTTAATTGAAAACAATCAATATTTTTGCATCAGTATTTTATTGAAGAATATAGACTCTTTTCAGTCACTTCAAGTGTCTTTTATTAAAGAGTAATCTTTTTAGAAAATGGTTGAGCCCCATTTCTGTTTGCTTAGAAGACTTGTAACAATCCATTCCTTTCTCCCTTTCAGCATTACCCAAGGAATATCAGAAGATAGGAAAGGCCCTGCAGAGTTTAGCCACAGTATTCAGTTCTAGTGGTTATCAAGGTATGTCTCCCTTTGCTCATTGTGCCTTCAATGTTTTATCCAAACTGTCACCTGTTCACCTCTTGGGGTCTTGCAGACAGATTATAACTCTACAGTGAAGCACACTTGTCATTGATACATGACTGCCTGCCACACTCAGGACTTTTGAGAAAAGTGGGAACTGGTTATAATCTGTATTTTCTTGCTAGCTTGTTTGCCTTTCTTAGCTCTTTTGTCTCAGTGTAACAGGCAGCTGTGGTGGGTAACACTGGACCTTTCATCTCATTCCCTCTGTACTCTCTTAGTTCTTCTTGCTATAAAGGTCTGATTTTATCAAGGCCATTTGAAGGAAGAACGTTGGACTGAGTGATGAATGCATGTTGCCTGAGTCTCTCCATAAGGCATAATTGTGTCAGCTTGTCCTATAAACATGTATCTTACCCATGGAATATGGAGTTCATGGTTTCCGTTGGCAACGCTTGTGGGTGCAAGTTGGCTCTCTTCCTTTATTAAAAGGAAAGGGTGTTCATCATCTAGGTGGTACCTGTTATATATCTGATGTCTCCTATCACTTACAGAAAAGATACAATTGATGTTTTTACCAGGGTGTTTATCTTGATACCCAGGGGAGATAGTGCTTTAGATGTCCGTTTCTGGACATTTTAAGGGACAAGAAATTAGTTTCTCACCAGAATATAAGACTTAGGGCCCCACATGGGAGTGTTTCTCCTTGGCTTGGCTTAGCTGTGACTTATAACTGACACTTGAGACCAGAAGGGGGCTTTGAGGTTTAGTTAGTCAAGACGATGAATCTGAGGCCTAGGAAGAAGCATCTTGGCCAAGGCAACAAGTGGTTGGAAGAGCTGGGACAAGAACCCACCCATTGCTTAGAGAATAGGCAGGTGTCAGGGAGCCTTTTCGTCTTTGTAGCTCTGTGGTGTCCTGTCAGGGTGAGAGCATGTGTCAGTCTCAGTGGCACCCTTATATGTCCTAACTGACCTGCAGCCTGCCTGCCTTAAACCTCACCTGAGAGCTCTCCCTGATCCTCAGCTTGGCCCCAGGCTTCCCAGTGTTTCCTCTAGGCCACAAAAGTCCCTCTTGGAGACCCAGCTCTGCACTTGGGGCTCCTCCAGGTTCCTGTCCCTTGTGCCAACCCACATGCCTCCCTCAGAGCCTGGCGGGGCCTCCTGTCCCAGCAAAGTTCCCCACGTGTGGAAGGCTCAGGCAGGACGACAGCTCAGCAGTCGTCCACATCGTAACTGGAAATGGAAGTCTGACAATTATCCTTCTAGTAATTTCAGAGTTTATTGGTAAGTTATGATACATGTACCCAGACCGGGGCTCTCTAGTCATTTGAAGTCAAACAGAAAACTTAGAAACCGTGCAGAACTAAACCATAGGGGTGTTTTTTTATGGAGGGCTTTCAAAATATAAAAACCTCCTAGACAAAATTTAAAAGAGCTATAGCACTAAATTATAGAAGTCTAAAACACCAATTTATTTGTTCTCCTGAGCAGTGCTGGAAGAGACAAACTTGTCACTCATTATTCAATAAATATGCTATGAATAGAGGTCACCGAACCAGAAGTCTTGAAAAGGTGGGGGGAGGGGAAGGCAGTTGGTAATCTGGAAACTGGTTTCTAAAGCTCTTAAAATATAGTAGAATCCATATGGCTTCAGAGTGATGAGACTCTCTGCAGTTTTATAGTCTGTGTAATTTAGCCTGAAGCAACATAGAAGAAAGGATATGGAGAAAGGAGGACTAGGAGAGGATGAGGGCACCATCAGGACCAGGTTGCCACAGCAGCAGCAGCAGCATCCCAAATGGAGGGCATTCCAGATGGAGGTGGGTGGCAGGAGCATGCCCTGCTCAGTGGGGGTCACTATGGTGTCCTCCCCTGGGAGCTGCCTAATCTAGCGAGTCCTTAATATTTTCTGTACTATAATTATAACTCAAAGCATTGTCAAATACTCACATTGCAAATAGCACTTTTTAAAATATTAAAAGTACTTAGTTTAATATATGTCTTATGTTGAATGTCATTCATCTTATTAAAGATACTATTTTAAAGACCTGTTCAAGGCCAGGTGCGGTGGCTGCTTACATCTATAATCCCAGCACTTGGGGGGTGGAGGCGAGAGAATTGCCCTGAGTTCAGGGATTTGAGACCAACCTGGGCAACTTGGCGAGACTTCGTCTCTACTATAAATCAAAAAACTTAGCCAGGCATGGTGGTGCACACCTGTGGTTACAGCTACTTGGAAAGCTGAGGCAGAAGGATCACCTGAACCGAGTAAGTCGAGGCTGCAGTGACCATGAGTGTGCCACTGCACTCCAGCCTGGGTGACAGAGTGAGACTCCAACTCAGAAAAAAAAAGACCCGTTCAAGTTCCTTTTGACCAGCTTCTCCCATCTCAAAGGACAGTGAAGGTCAGTAGTGTTGCGTGCTGTGTCTCGTCACAGCAGTGCTGTGTCTTGGAGTAGTGCTGTCCTGTGCAACCTTGCAGGAGTGTAAATGAGTTAAATTTCTAAAGACATCTCTGATCATAGTAAATATCCCAGTGCATGTGCTGACAGTGAAGTAGTACAGAGACTGTCAGCCAGGCCCCTGCACAGATCCATGAAGCAGGCCAGATTCTTATGGACTATCATGGAAATACAGTCGATAGAAATGTTTAAACAGTTATGTATGGGGGAAGAGAGAAACAGACATGGAAGAAAGACTTCTGAGTTTGTCTTGTTTATAGATTTGACTTCGGAACCTTGTAGATATTTTACATAATTATTAGAAAATAAATGTAAATCAAAATTGAAAAAATTCCTGATTATCAAAAGCAAGATGAAGCAAATGACTTGGTACAGCAAGATGAAGGCAGAAACCCACAGACAAGAATGATCTCAGAGCTTGGTACATCCCATGCAGCAGATTCCTCAAGGGCAGAATGACTGCAAGAAAGTTTAGTCATTTTCACTAATCATATCATTAGCAATGTAATATTGGCATTGTTATTCTAGAACTTTTAGAACTGTTTTACTGTTTGACACATTATAGAGTAAAGCAGTATGTAATTATGTCACTGTAGTTAGCAATTATGATTTTTAAAATAAAAAAGTTTTAAAATAAGAACACCCCTGAAGTCCTAAATTTGAATTGGAAACGTCAGTATGAGCTCATTATGTGTTTTCCCTCTTTGTACAATTTGTCTTGCTTTGTTAACTGAAAAAGCCTAGACTCATCCAGCTCAGTAGCAGGCAGCAACCCCGGCATCCCTCATGAATAGAGTCTAAATGCCACCTCTCACCAAGGTGAACTAGGACTTATCTCAGAAGGACACAGACACCGACTAGAAGAGCCTCCCACTGGCCAAAGAAAGGAAACCTGGAGCATTAGTGAAAATAATAATTGACATGGAATGAAGCATATCAAATATGTTTAAATCTAGAATTGTAAAGATGCTTTTAAAAAGATGAATTGCAGTTCCCTTTGGAGGATGGTGAGAGATCAATGCATTATTCTGAAAACTGTCAAGAGAAAGAATCAAGCATTTGACCTGCCTTTCCTATTCAGAACATACCTCAAGGTGACCAGAAAGCTGATACAGTAAAACCTCTGTCTATAGAAGTATTCCAGCTGGGCTCGGTGGCTCAGCCTGTAATCCCGTGCCTTGGGAGGCTGAGGTGAGTGGATTGCCTGAGCCCGTGGGTTCAAGACCTGCCTGGGCAACTTGGTGAGACCTCATCTCTACAATAAATAATAATTAAAAAAAATAGCCAGGCGTGGTAGCGCATGCCTGTAGTTCCAGCAACTTGGAAGACTGAGGCGGAAGGATCGCCGGAGCCCGGCAGGTCAAGGCTGCAGTGGCTGAGAGCGGCCACTGCACTCCAGTCTGGGCGACAGAGTGAGACTCCAACTCAAAAAAAAAAAAGAAGTATTCCAGCTAATTAAGATGGAATGGCAGGAGCAGAGTAGCACGATTGTGCAAGTCTAGGTTAAAATAAAAGGGCTAGATAACGGTCATTTGTGGCTTCCAACATTTTAAGAATAGAAATAACTGGAATTTGTGTCTTCTGAGTCTCCTCAAGCACCCAGACCAACAACAAGTGTAAAGAAACACAGGGACAGAGGAATGTGTTAAATATCACAGAAAGAAGGAATCAGCAAAATCCAGAATGTAGAGATCATGGACGATGACTTGGTTCTTCAAACCCTACAAAAGGAGACTTGCAGAAGCAGAGGGTATGAGGAGGGAGTATCTGCAGGTGTGAGAAGCACCTGGGCCAGGTCACATAGACCCGCTTTGCATCTCATTAAGTGGCCATCTTGCTCTGAGGTCTCATTTACACAGTGTGTGATGGTCTGGTCTTAGATGTGGTAGTTATGCTTCCCTTATTTTTAAGAGCCCATATCTTACAGGTAAAATGGATGAATGAGATGCTGTATGTCCAGCAAAGGGGAGGCAGGGTTGTGGGGTAGAGACTGCAGGTGAACAAAGGCTTTGCCAGGAGCCTCCAGGTGGGAAGGTGGGGAGTGGGTGATGCTGTTCTCGTGAGTTTTGAACATGTTTGAAATTTTCTGTAACAAAATTTACCAACAAAATCTATAATACAATATTTAATAAGATGAAGGAAAGTATAACCACGGATAAAACTCATCATTTTCAGGTGAAACAGATCTCAATGATGCAATAACTGAAGCAGGAAAGACTTATGAAGAAATCGCCAGTCTCGTGGCAGGGCAGGTACTGAGAACCACACCAGTCCTTGGGAGGGTTTGTGCTATCTAGTCCACATGTTTCATTTACAACCCAGTTTCAGGCAGACTTTCCAAACAGAGACCCTCTTCCCTGCCTCCGTGGCTCTGTGCTAATAGTATTTGATAATAGTGCCTCTTGGGTTAAGCCCAAGTGGGTAGATGGATAAATCTATCATCAATCCTGATGCTGTGGTCCGTTCTTAGCCATCAGGGGTGCTGATGTACAGGAAGGAATGCTGGCTTTGAGGTGTTTAGACTGTTGCCCAGCCCCTTGAAGCCTTGGGCTCCTCATCTGTTAAACTGCAGCAGTTGTGCCTACCTTGTATGGGCCTCAGTATTTAATGCTAACACATAAGAAGTGCCTGCTACAGTCCTACAAAGCTTTTATTAGGGTCCTTAGTAACCCAATTACAGGGTTGTTTTTTCTTTTTTTTTCTTTTTGGACACAGGTAATAAGTTCCCTGAAGAGAAATCAAAGTTATTTCAAATCCCTATATTTAAGAAAAATGCATTTTTTTTTAGCTGACTTTAAAAAATATATATGTTTATGGGCCAGGCACAATGGCTCATAGCTATAATCCCAGCACTTTGGGAGGCTGAGGTGGGAGGATCACTTGAAGCCAGGAGCTCAAAACCAGCCTGGGCAATACTAGTAAGACCCTGTTTCTACAAAAAATTAAAAAATGAGCTGGGTATGATGGTGCACCCATAGTTTGAGCTGCTTGGGACACTGAGGCAGCAGGATCATTTTAGCTTAGGAGTTTGAGGCTGCAGTGAGCTATGATTGTGCCACTGCACTCTAGCCTGCGCAACAGAGTGAGACCTTGTCTTTAAAAATAAAAAAAAAAGAGCCGGGCTCGGTGGCTCAGCCTGTAATCCCGCGCCTTTGGGAGGCTGAGGTGAGTAGATTGCCTGAACCCGAGGGTTCATGACCCGCCTGGGCAGCAAGACCTCATCTCTACAATAAATCAAAAAAATCAGCCGGGCATGGTAGCGCATGCCTGTAATTCTGGCTACTTGGAAGGCTGAGGCAGAAGGATCGCAGAGCCCAGCAGGCGAGGCTGCGGTGGCCGGGAGCGGCCACTGCACTCCAGTCTGGGTGACAGAGTGAGACTCCAACTCAAAAAATAAATAAATAAGCTTTTATATATTCATATATCTATATGTATATATAAAACCTCCTGCTGTTCCATCTTAATATGTATATATATGTCCATATGTACATATGGATGCACTCACATGTGTACACACACTGATGTCGTTAACTACTGCTGCTTCTAAAAAATATTAATTTTTAGAAATGTGAATAACGAAGCTATTAAAAATTATAGAGCCGGGCTTGGTGGCTCAGCCTATAATCCCGCGCCTTTGGGAGGCTGAGGTGAGTAGATTGCCTGAACCCGAGGGTTCATGACCCGCCTGGGCAGCAAGACCTCATCTCTACAATAAATCAAAAAAATCAGCCGGGCATGGTAGCGCATGCCTGTAATTCTGGCTACTTGGAAGGCTGAGGCAGAAGGATCGCAGAGCCCAGCAGGCGAGGCTGCGGTGGCCGGGAGCGGCCACTGCACTCCAGTCTGGGTGACAGAGTGAGACTCCAACTCAAAAAATAAATAAATAAGCTTTTATATATTCATATATCTATATGTATATATAAAACCTCCTGCTGTTCCATCTTAATATGTATATATATGTCCATATGTACATATGGATGCACTCACATGTGTACACACACTGATGTCGTTAACTACTGCTGCTTCTAAAAAATATTAATTTTTAGAAATGTGAATAACGAAGCTATTAAAAATTATAGAGCCGGGCTTGGTGGCTCAGCCTATAATCCCGCGCCTTTGGGAGGCTGAGGTGAGTAGATTGCCTGAACCCGAGGGTTCATGACCCGCCTGGGCAGCAAGACCTCATCTCTACAATAAATCAAAAAAATCAGCCGGGCATGGTAGCGCATGCCTGTAATTCTGGCTACTTGGAAGGCTGAGGCAGAAGGATCGCAGAGCCCAGCAGGCGAGGCTGCGGTGGCCGGGAGCGGCCACTGCACTCCAGTCTGGGTGACAGAGTGAGACTCCAACTCAAAAAATAAATAAATAAGCTTTTATATATTCATATATCTATATGTATATATAAAACCTCCTGCTGTTCCATCTTAATATGTATATATATGTCCATATGTACATATGGATGCACTCACATGTGTACACACACTGATGTCGTTAACTACTGCTGCTTCTAAAAAATATTAATTTTTAGAAATGTGAATAACGAAGCTATTAAAAATTATAGAGCCGGGCTTGGTGGCTCAGCCTATAATCCCGCGCCTTTGGGAGGCTGAGGTGAGTGGATTGCCTGAGCCCGTGGGTTCGAGACCCACCTGGGCAACTTGGCGAGACCTCATCTCTACAATAAATCAAAATGAGCCTGGTGTGGTAGCGCATGCCTGTAATTCCGGCTACTCAGAAGGCTGAGGTGGACAGATCGCTGGAGCCCAGCAGGTCGAGGCTGCCACTGCACTCCAGTCTGGGTGACAGAGTGAGACTCCAATTCAAAAAAAAAAAGAAAATTATAATTCAGAGAAAATGGAAAAATTTAAAGTTGTCACTTAAAATGATCACGAGGTATTATGGCAGAGTAACCCTTAAGTTACTAAAATGTGCATATTTGTTCATGGAGCATTTATCTAGTATCTAGTATATACTAAGCACTTACTCCAGGTGCTTGGGTCCCAGGATGAATAAGACGTGTGCCTTCAGGAAGCCAAGACACATAGACAAAATGCAGTGACAGAGCAGGGATGTGACCAGGAGATATGGCCTGCAGGGAACTGGCAGCTCACACTGTCTAGGCAGGTGTTTTACTAGTAGTTTTATATTCTGTGCTAAAATACAGACATTAAACTATAACAGCTTACTTGCTTGCCTGTAAACATACAGTATTAACTAATTTTTTTTCCTTTATGGTATTATATATTGGGTCATCTCAAAATAGCTAATGTTATATACCAACTTAAAAATTACATGATGTTTTTCATTTTCTTTACAACATATAATTCTCAGAATATGGTAATCTTAGGAATTATTTTCTTTTAGGAAAACTAGTCTGAATGCTTAGCACTCAATCATTTAGTGTAGTACATGGAGAATGTATAGTCTTCAGATATAATAGTTTTCTTTTCCATGATTTCCTCTGCCAGTAACAACCAACTTGTATCTTGTTAAAGCCAAAGAAAGATCTCCACTTCCTGATGGAATGTAACCATGAATACAAAGGATTTCTTGGCTGCTTCCCTGACATCATCGGCACTCACAAGGTAACCTGGTCTTAGACATCTGCAGCTGAGAAACATTTGGCAACTTTTTGAGCGCCTACCATCTGAGTGTTCAAGTGTACTCGGTGCCTCTTTCAAAAACTGAAGGAAAGCCGGAGCCTTGCAGTTGGCACACTTCAGCCTCAGCTCATACAATGTGTTTCATAAAAGAGGAGATGGAGAGCCCATGAGCACGTGCTGTCCTGTTCCCAGTCAAGGGACATTCTGAGCTTGCTGACGCCTGTTTCCTCCCACGTGCTGCTCTTCGGATGGCAGTGGCACCTAGGTGTCAAGGAGGCATTGCTTTTATATTGTGGCACTAAGTCGTCCATTTAGCTTAAGTACATTTTTCAAGAATAGCAACCATTTTGTTTCCAAGGGACTTGAAGGAAGTGACATCTACATGTTTTCTTTCATTCTTGTGGGGGCTGTCTCCCTGTTTAGTAGCTAGTCAGTTGTGGAGTAGGCTAGTACCGTTATATTCTAAACTAATGGCTCATCCTTTTAGCTGTTTTATTAATCTTGTCGCATTTTATATTTCTCAGGGAGCAATAGAAAAAGTGAAAGAAAGTGATAAACTAGTTGCAACCAGCAAAATCACGCCACAAGAGAAGCAGAACATGGTGAAGCGAGTTAGCACCATGTCTTACGCTTTGCAAGGTACAGTAGGCGGGTGCAGGGCTACTGGGGATGCTCCTGGTGGGGCTGCTCTTTCTCTTGCTGGAGAGAAATCCAAGTGAGAATGCCAGTACACAAATAAGAGCAAGAGCTGGTCTTAAATGCCCTCAGAAGGCCCTTGTTTGCGGGATCCCAGTATTTATGGAAGTCTGTAATATTTATTTAATTTTTCTTATTTTTACCTGACATAGCTATGAATTATAACTTGACTAAACCTGTACTTTTTATGATTTCTGAGAGACCTTGAAAATTACTTTTACAACCCCTTATGTCATGTTTTATTACATTCTGAAGTTTAGCTTTTAGTTGTTTGTAACCTCCTTGCCCAGGACTAGGGGATGTAAAGGGGTTTGGATGTGTTGTTTGAGACATAGTTTTACTGTTGGTTTAAAAAATAATAATTTTTATAGAGCTGTGTGTTTTTTAACAGATGGTAGCAGCAAATGGGTTTTTCCCGCGTTGGCTGGTGGGTGGTGGGCACGTGCCTGGGAAGAGGGAAAGGGGAGGTGTTCTAGGAAGAACAGAGGCACACAGGGTCATGGTGCAGGATGGCATCAGTGGCTGGGAAGAGTGACACATAGTGGGAAAGAAATGTTGATTATTGTGGAGGACCTTGCAAGCCAGGCAGAAGAGTCTAGACTTGATGTGGGCACTAAGAAGCCGTTAAAAAGTTTTGAGGGAGGAGGAAAAAAGCAGTCCTCAAAGGAGAAGGGTTTGTTAGTTGCAGAGGACAGACTGGAGGGGCAGACATTTGTCCCAGAGCCCATCTGTCGCTTTTGTGGGCTGAGATTCTGAGGATTTGAAAGAGATGTGTTGGCATGAAGAGCATGGAGCTGTTTGTGGGCTTTTCTAGGGGACAGTTTTCAGGACCAGGGACTTCAGGGGAGAAAGAGAAGGATGGGTACGTGAGTCAGAGCTCAGGCACCTGGTGGCCAAATGTAGAAACCTGATGAAAGAGTTGGGTTTTAAAGGGTTTGAAGTGGGACTTGGTTTTGAACTTGTGTTTGAGGTTATCCAAATAAGAAACTCTGAGCTAGGCTCAATGGCTCAGCCTGTAATCCCAGCACTTTGGGAGGCCGAGACGAGTGGATTGCCTGAGCCTGCGGGTTCAAGACCGGCTCGGGCAACTTGGCGAGACCTCATCTCTACAATAAAAAAATGAAAAAAAATTAGCCAGGCATGGTAGCAAACGCCTGTAGTTCCAGCCATGTGAAAGGCTGAGGCGGAAGGATCACCTGAGCCCAGCAGGTTGAGGCTGTGGTGGCCATGAGTGTGCCATAGTACTCCAGCCTGGGCAAAAGGCTCAGACTCCAACTCAAAAAAAAAAAAAGAAACAAGAAACTACAGCTTCAGATAACTTAAGACGGTGTTCTAAGATGTGAAGCAGTTCACTTGTCGTGGGTATGAATGCCAGCCGCTGACTTTCCAGGCCTGGAGTGTTAGGAAGAAGGCGGTATAGTAGGCATCAGTGGGGGTGATGAGGAGGATGGTTCCCCCAGGGCTGGGCGGAGCAGGGGACAGAGAGAGGAAGGAATTGTATTCAGCCAAGGTCCGGAAGGTCTTCCCTGAGCTTGGACCCTCCAGCTGGTGAGAGGTCGAGTGCTGAGGACCCTCACTGGTGCTTGGGCAGCAAAGCTCCTCTACAGAAGAAGGGCCTCCCTCTGTGTGCTGTGCGCCTGCCAGCCCTTCACGGGAAACCTGCCAAAGCAGGTGCCTTGCCAGGGCCGATGGAGGTACACCTGAAGTTTTGAGCCACAGTCATCTGTAGAGCACACGACCAGGTCTGTTTCCTGTTGATCAGTTCTGTGAGGGTAATAGTCCACATTTGAGTATTTCTCTGTCTGGGTTTTGTAGTATTTAATGTACAAATCCATGAAAACCATCCACTTACTAGAAAGGAGGGTTTGCCATTAGCTGTTCGACTTGTTTTTCTAGCTTCTTAATAAGGTAAATTGCCAAGAACTGGCGCCAGCCAGATTAGGTCCCATTGATGATTAATCAGAACCAGGCAAAGGAAGCAGCTGTTGTCATTTGAAAACTCAGGGGGAAAACTGACTGGTGTCTTGGTTTTGGTTGCAGCTGAGATGAACCACTTTCACAGTAACCGGATCTATGACTACAACAGCGTCATCCGCCTGTACCTGGAGCAGCAAGTGCAGTTTTATGAAACGGTGAGTTGGTGGGAGAGTCTGTGCCAGCTGCTGACTTTCCAGGCCTGGAGTGTTAGGAAAAAGGCGGTATAGGAGGCATCCGTGGGGGTGAGAGGAATCCTGGTAAATGACTTTGACCAAGTAAAGTTAATCTGTTTGTATTCTTTAATCCCAAGTAAGAAACCAGAGGAGGTTCCATTTGAGCAGGGTTTGCTTTCAGTCTCCCTTAATTCCATCTGCCTTTTGCCTTTTGAATAGTGCTGCATTAAAAAGCTTCCCTTTTGAAGGAGGACATTAGATGCTAGTTGTGAGGCCCTGAGAAGTCCTCGCTGTGTGCTTCTCGCCTTCATCGCTGCCTTTCTGTGCCTCTGCATTGGGAACAGTGCTGAATGTGATGAGGTCACCCTGCTGTCCCTGGGGCAGGAGCCTGGCACCAGGCACCGTGCAGGAAACCACAAGCAGCCTTTGTTTTGTGTGAGGGAGGTTTTCACAGTGTACCAAAGGAATCACAACAGAAAACAAGAAAGAGCAAAACCTGAAATATTTTCATTCAGAGAACAATATGAAACTTAAATGTTCATACCTCTGCATAGTAATTTTGTTATTTATCAGAGTATATAGAAAACAAAGGTCTTAAAGCGTGTAAACGTCAGGCATCTGACAGTGAGATCTGAACGTTGCATGGACCCTCTGCTGGCTGCACTTCCCTAGCTGTGGCATCCCCTGTACATTCAGGGGCCCACCCTCCACGCCCAGCCACACACGAGGCACCTGTGGGCTGGGCATTGCCAACCCCACATCTCCAACAGCAGGTTCTCGAAGGGGAGTGTGTGTGACGTACCTGACGAACAGGTGGGAACTTGGCCTGGAGGGGTTCCTCGGAGCTGCCTTCCCCCTGTGGGACACGTCTGTGTTCCTTCAGGGAACTTTCCACCGGTCAGTGCCGCTGTGTGTTTGCCCTTCCTGCTGTAGTAGGACAGAGCGGATTACAGTCGTCATTGTGAGAAAACAGTTCAAGGAAAGCTCTGAAAATTCTGATGGGCTTGATGTGGTCGTCATTAGCTTGTCACAGAAAGCCATGCCCTCCATCCCTGTCTTTGCATAAGCATAAGGGGCTGGCATAACAGTGCCAGGTTTCAGATCTAACAGTATTTTATGGCAGAATAATGCTTAAATTATTGAAATGTGCATATTTGTTCATGGAGCAAACCTTTATTGGGTATCTGTTATATACTGAGCACTTACTCCCGATGCTTGGGTCCCAGGATGAATAAGGCATCTGTGCCTTCAGGAGTGGGTGGCCTCCTTGGGGGAGACCAAGATACACAGACAAAGTACAGCACCTCATTTAAGGCACATGCCATCTGCACACCGTGCAGTGACACAGAGCAGATTGTGACCGGGAGATGTGGCATGCAAGGGACTGGGAGCTCACCCTATGCAAGGAGGGAAGGGACTGTAGGTGAGCACCAGGCCTCTGAGCCTCCAGCCTCACTTGAGGAAAAACAGATTGTCTGGAAGTGCTGTGCCACACGTGGACACCTCATGGCTGTGGGAATGCCAGGCCTGGGGCCAGCTGGCAACTTGATCTGTGGTGTGAGAGGGTCTCTTCAGCACTAGCACGAAGGCAGAGTTCAAGAACTTGAGGTCTGTGTGGTGTTTTGCTCATTAGAGTTGTAGGCGACAGGATGCTGTGAGCATGAGATCTCACAACTGTTTTTGTTTTTTGGCAGATTGCAGAAAAGCTGAGGCAGGCCCTCAGCCGCTTTCCGGTTATGTAGAACAGAGCGGACCGTGAAGAAAACTCCGAAGTGCTTCTTTCTGACTTGGGGCAATGCAATTCAAAATTTATTTTTATCCCTTTCGTCAAAAAGGAAAAAGGAAAGAAAGAAAACCAAAAAAGAAATAGCATCGCAAGAAACTGCATTTATTTTATTAGCCAGCCTGAATGCATCACTCTTTGAGGGGGAGGGTCTTTCATTCATCTCCACATTCTTTATTTAAACCAGTGGAAATTGTCTCTATTTTTGGAAAGTAAAGTTATCAGAATTTTGAGAGGAAAATTAGGGGTTTCTCCCCACAGATATTTTACATAGAATTGTAATTTATAAGTCACCCACAATCTTCCAGTTCTTACCCAATGTCAGATAATTAATTACTAATTGCTTTCTTAAAAATATGAAATATGCCAGAATAAAAAATATATATGTTTGTATATTTTTATAGCTCTTTTCAGCCCTCTGGGGTTCCTGTCTGGAGGAAGTCTGCACACCCCTCACTCAGTTACGACTCCAGTGCTCACGTTTCAGGAGGGAGGAAGCAGAGGGGCCCTCATGGTGCGTGCTGGGTGGGCATCACCTGTCCCTTCAAGGGGAGCAGCGTGCAGACAAGAGGAGTCACCTGCCCACCCTGCTTTCAGCATCGTCTTTGCCCTGTGGCTCTCCCGGAAGGACCAGGGCTTTCTCTCTGCACTTCCTGTCTAACCATTAAGGCAGGTTTTGTGCCAGGAAGAATACTTTATCCACACTCTCCAGCCTTGCTCCTGGGTGAGTGGTTGTACTGACACCTAATCGAAGGAGCATGCACAGCCCCTTCTGCAGCCTCTGACCCCTCTGCCCCTTTCATTCTCTAGCTGTCACTAGCTGCAAGGGGGCATGCAGGTGCTGGCAGGCGCTGCATGGTATGCATTGCAGGCTCACGGGCCAGCTGGTGTCACCAGACAGGAGAGGCACAGTGCAGTCCCCTGCCCCCTACCAGTGGACAGGGTAGGGGCCGAGGGAGGTAGTGGCTGGAACACGGAGCAGAACTCCTGGCACTTGCGTTGAAAAGAAAGTGCAGGTGCTCTTCCTGGTTGCATCCCAGACTCCAGACAGGACTCCCTGGAGCACATCAGCTCAAGGCATAGAGCAAGGCAGGACTGCGACAGACTGTCAGCTTGTACCCTGAGCACTCAGACACTGCCTCCCTCCCGGGATGGGCTCCGTCTCCACAGTTGCCTTACTACATATCTCCTGCTCTCATTCTTCTGACCTGATAATTATATGACAGAAAGTGGAAAGTCTGGGCCAGCATCAGTAAAATGAAACCAAAAAATAAGTAGAGGAAATCAAATGAACATGAATATGAATATGAGAACATCTTGTTCTTCAGTATCACGGGTTCTGTTAATGTTTTATAAGTAATTTCCCCCACTTGATTTTTCTTTTATAAAATCCCATAGAACAGTGTTTATGATACAGCCATTTAATATATGTACAAATTGTAAAGAATATGTATAAATGTTTTACACAAATGTAAAAGCATGTAGAAGCCACATATAAATAAATTGTTTTAAAAAACTGTACAGTAAATTCTCAAAGCACTTTTTCAAAACACTTCTTGGTGTTTTGTGTGATTTTTTTCCTTTTTCTTTTCTTTGGCTAATTACTTCTTATTCCAGCTGCTGAAAATGGTCCAGGTAATGAATATTTCCCCAAAGCATATTTCTTCTGACATAAGTGAGTAATTTTAGTTCCCTAAGTCAGTGTTGTTCATCCTGGAAGCATACAATAATCACCTGTGGAGTGATAAGTACTGATGTCCTGGGACCCCTGTGTCCCCTCTCCCAGATGTTCTGATTTAACTGCTATGAGTAAGGGGCCAGGAAACCGAAAAAGGGATCTAAGAAAAGGAGATGGTTTGTGACACCCAGAGCCATGGTCTCTGACTTTAGGCTCCTTGGGGGAAGCAGGAAAAGAAAAGAGATTGTGGAAGAAAAAAGGGAGAGGCCACAGGATTTGATAACTGGAAAGATCCTCCCTGCTTCTTGTCCATGGAGAATCATGTGCACATGCACAACAATGCTGTGGTACAGTCTCATTAGCAATTAAACAGAACATCCTGACGCCAGTGCCTCTTTGCCACCGTCATTTATCCACGCGCCATCAAAACAGCATGTGCATGCTCAGAGACCCTTGACATGACCTGGATGCCAAGCATACTCTTCCTCCTTTTGGAGAGCAATACCTCCCCAGTCCTCACCCCCAGTCTCCTGATGGTCAGCCAGGCTCCTGACCAGGCAGTCGTGCCTCCACTTGGCTCTTTATTTCACTCAAGGAGCCTAAAGAGACTGAGAAGCGCTCTTGTTGGGTCTCCTGGGGGGAGCATTTCACCTCTTACTAGATTTCTATTATTTCCATTATGGATGGTAAAGCCTTCATTGTTTCCTTCCTGCATAAAATACATTTATATTTGTTGAACTGAGTCATAAAGCACTCAATTATTGTTAGGCCGTTTATATTTAATGTTATCGATAGGGTTGGGTTTAAATCTACCATCTTGCCATTTGTTTCTTATTTGTCCCATATGTCCTTTGTTCCTATTTTCCCTCTTTTCCTGCTTTCTTTAGAGTCAGAGTCTCACTCTGTCACCCAGCCTTGACCAGCTGAGCTCAGATGATCCTTCCACCTCAGCCTTACAAGTAGCTGGAACCATAGGCGTGAACCACCACACCTGGCTAACTTTTTTCTTTATTTTAGAGACGAAGTTTCACCAAGGTATCCAGGCTGGTCTCGAACTCCTGAGCCCATGCCAAAAATTGCGTATTTTTTATGATTTTATTTTATCTCCAATATGATCTCCCCTACCCCTCTGATGTTTATTCTAGAGTTCACTTATCACAGTCTACTTTCAAATAGTATTGTATCACTACATATAGAGTATAAGAACCTGATAACATTTTACTTCCATTTTCCCCTCCCATACATTGTGCTATTGTTGTCTTATATTTTATTCCCCATATATTGTAAACTCAAAAATACATTGTTAGGATTTTAGCTTTGAGCAGCCAATTAATTTTAAAGAGTTTTTTAAGTGACAAAAAAATGCATTTTATTAATGACACAGTTATCATTTCTAACCCTTGTCACTCCCTAGTCTAGATCCAAATTTCCTTTTTGTTTTTAATTTTATTATGGAGTCAGGGTCTTGCTATGGAACCCAGTCTGGTCTTGAACTTCTGACCTCAAATGATTCTCCTGCCTCAGCCTCCCAATGTGCTGGGATTACAGGTGTGAACCACCACGCCTGCCTCCAAATTTCCATCTAGTTTCATTTTCCTTCTGCCTGAAGATTTTCCTGTAATATTTCTTTTCTTTTTTTTTTTTTTTTTTTTTTTTTTTTTGAGTTGGAGTCTCATCCTTCACCCAGGCTGGAGTGTAGTGGCACGCACACTTACGGCCACCCCAGCGTTGATCTACTCTGCTCTGGTGATCCTTCCGCCTCAGCCTTCCGAGTAGCCAGAACTACAGATGCATGCTACCATGCCTGGCTATTTTTTATTTTATTGTAGAGACACGGTCTCACCAAGTTGCCCGGGCTGGTCTCGAACCCACAGGCTCAGGCAATCCACTCACCTCAGCCTCCCAAAGTGCTGGGATTACAGGCTGAGCCATTGAGCCTGGCCCCTGTAATATTTCTTATAGGTTTGCTAGTAATTCCTTCAGCTTTTGTTTGTCTGGAAAAGTTCTTATTTTGCCTTCAATTTTTAAAGATATTTTTGCTCAGGATGGAATTCCAGATTGTTTTCTTTCATTTTTCAGTACTTTAAGGAGGTCACTCTAATGTCTCCTAGCTTGATAGTTCCTGATGACACATCTACTGTCATTCTTAGCCTGCTCTTCTGTACACGTGTTTTTTCCCCCAACTGCTTTTAAGGTTTTCTCTTTATCACTAGTTTTCAGTAATTTGGTTATGATGTGCCTTGATGTGGCTTTCCTCATGCTTCTTTAGGTTAGTTAAGATTCTTGGATCTGTGACTCTAAGGTTTTCATCAGACTTTAAAATTTGGGGGCTCTATTTCTTCAAATGGGTTCTTTTTTTTGGTCTGTCTCCCTCTCCTTTATTTATTGCAAAGACATGCATGTTGAAACACTTGATATTGTCCCACAGATCACCGATACTCTTAGTTTGATCACTGATACTCTTAATTTGTATTCCTCAGTGTACTTCATTTTGGACAGTTCCCATTGCTCACTGATTTTTTCTCTTCAGCATCTGTCTTCTGTTCATCCCATGTCATGTGTTTTTTTTATTCCAGATATTGTATTTTTATCTCTAGAGGTTCCATTTGGGTCTTTTTATATTCTTAATTTTTCCCATTATGTTTATGTTTTCCTCTACCTTCATGAATGTATGCACCGTATTTGCAATAGCTGTTTTAAAGTGTTTGTCTGCTAATAACATGTATTTTCCTTCTGGGTCTTTTCTGTTGATTGATATTTGTCTTTGTGGTGAATCATATTTTCCTGTGTTTCTGTATGCCTGATATTTCTTATTGCGTGTTGGACATTGTAAAATTTTACTTTGTTGGATACTGGACTTTATTGTATTCTTTTAAAGAGTCTTGGGCTTTTTCTTTGCCATGCAGCTCAGTAACTTAAAATCAATTTGATCTTTTCAAGGTTTGCTTTTGAACTTTGTAGAGTGGGACGAGGGCAGCCTTTTTGTATAAGACTAATTTTGTCTCCCTACTAAGTGGATCCTGCCAGATGTCCTCTGTTAAGATGTCTGCTCTCTCTGGCTGGTGACTATATGAACTATTTCCAGCCCTGTGAGTCCCAGGAATTGTTGGGCTTGCCTGTTGGTTCTTGATGGTTGATAACACTGTCATCATGTGGTTTCCTCACATGAATGCATACGATATTCATCCAGCATCTTTCTAGGGCAGGGGTCCCCAACCCCCAGGCCCTAGACTGGTACCAGTCCATGGCCTGTTTAGAAACCAGGCCACACAGCTGGTGAGCGGCAGGCAAGCAAGCGAAGCTTCAGAGCGAAGCTGCAACTGTACTTGCAGCTGCTCCCCATTACTCACATTACCACCTGAGCTCCGCCTCTTTTCAGATCAGCAGCAGCATTAGATTCTTGTAGGAATGTGAACCCCATGGTGAACTGTGCATGTGAGGAACCTAGGCTGCATGTCCTTATGAGAATCTAAAGCCTGCAGATCTGATGGGGAGCTGAGACAGTGATGCTAGTGCTGGGGGAGTGGCTGCAAATACAGATGAGTGTGAGCAGTGAGGTTTGATGGCACAGAGACCACGATCAATTGCTTGCAGACTCAAAATAATTTTAGAATAATTATTTCAGTATACATTATAATGTAATATAATTATATAAGTATGCATTGTAATGTACTCATAATAGCAACAAAGTGCACAATAAATGTAAGGCACAGGAATCCTCCTGAAACCACCCCCCTCCCCCAGTCCATGGAAAAATTGTCTTCCAAGAAACTAGTTCTGATACCAAAAAGGTCAGGGACCATTGCTCTAGGGAATTCCAGCAGGTCTCCAAGACTCAAGCAGTCTCACCCTCTCCCTCCTTTCTCTCCCCATCTTAAACACACACACATACCCCCTCAGCTATGGTCTGAATGTTTGCATCCCCCCCAAATTCCTATGTTGAAATCCTAACCCTCAAAGTGATGGTGTTAAGGGGTGGGGCCTTTTAGGTGATCAGATCATGAATGGGATTAGTGCCTTAACAAAGAGGCCCAAGGGAGTGTGTCCGCTCCTTCCACCATGTGAGGATGCAGTAAGGAGTGGCCATCTTTGAAGAGCAGGACTTCACCAGACACTGGTCCTGCTGGTACCTTAACCTTGGACTTTCCATCCTCCAGAACTTGGAGAAATAAATGTCTGTCATTTATAAGCGACTTAGCTAGTGGTATTTTTGTTGTAATAGTCTGAATGGACATTCCCCTTCCCCCATTGTAGCTCACCTCACTCCTATACCCACCCTTTAAACTCTAGCCACATTAGCCACCGTGAACTCTGACCTGTCTCCTCAATTCAGTGAGACCGCTGAGCTCTATTTGGTCCTCCCCTTCCTATATGGGCTCGGAAACTGCATTCAGGGCTCCACGTTCCTGCGTTCAGACAGTACTTTGGTGCCTTCATGGGGCTCACCCTGTTTGTTTCTCTTCTCTCAGTGACCTAAGTCCTGTACTAGCTGATACCTAATACTGAAAATATTTTATGTACTATGCCTGGTGTTCCCTTTATTTAAGGATGGGTAGAGGAGTAAACTGGCCCTTTTACTCCATCATGGTTGGAAGTAGGAAACCCATAATTTTTACAATCTAAGGGGTAGCATTCCCAGTCACAGAGAGCATCCTGACACACATTCCTCAAGACGTATTTTTAGTCAGCCGGGCTCAGTGGCCCAGCCTGTAATCCCGCGCCTTGGGAGGCTGAGGTGAGTAGATTGCCTGAGCCCGTGGGTTCGAGACCCGCCTGGGCAACTTGGTGAGACC
>NW_007259259.1:96876-105066 GCF_000164805.1 Carlito syrichta
GTTGTTGTTTTTTGTTTTTTGAGTTGGAGTCTCACTCTGTCGCCCAGACTGGAGTGCAGTGGCCGCTCCTGACCACCGCAGCCTCGACCTGCTGGGCTCCGGCGATCCTTCCTCCTCAGCCTTCCAAGTAGCCGGAATTACAGGCATGCGCTACCACGCCCGGCTGATTTTTTTATTTATTGTAGAGATGAGGTCTCACCTGCCCAGGCGGGTCTCGAACCCGCGGGCTCAGGCAATCCACTCACCTCAGCCTCCCAAATGCGCGGGATTACAGGCTGAGCCACTGAGCCCTGTAGGACTGAGTTTTGACATAAAGGGGCTGAAGAGTCGAAGCAGCTTAGAGGGCTGAGCCAGCACCCAGAGAGAGGAGAGATGGTCTGGGCTGCTGTTCAGACCGTAGCAGAATTTGCACAAGCAAGAATTGAACTCCCGCTGTGTTGAGCCACTGAGACGTGGGTTTGTTATGAACAGGAACTGTCCTGCCTATCCCGCCTGCTTTAGTCCTTCTTCCTTGATGGAGCCAGAGATGCGCTCACCCTCTCACCAACAGGTGTCTGGAAATGTGTTGGCTTCATGAAGCAGGTGCTGTTGAAAATGTACCATATGGAAAACCACCCGACCACCCTGGAATGAAGAGCAGGAGAAAGCAAAACAAAAACAAATTTACAAAGGCAAAACAAATCGTGTTTGTGAGATGGAATTTTTTTGTTGATGTTTAAATCACTTCCAGATGGATCAACCAATTGTATTCTTCCCTGGACACACATCTAAACACAGGGCGGCAGGTTAATTCGCATAGATGGTAGGTGTGTGGCCTCAACAGGAGAATTGATCCCTGGTGGGTTAAGCTCTTTCCTTCGCTCTTGACCCTCCTCTTTTGTATTACGAGGGGGGACCCCAAAAGCCCGGAGCTGTCTTTTGGAGGGCAGGCCCCCTGCAGCACAGCTTCCACCGACAGGTAAGTGTGCTAGGAGCCTGCCAGCATCTGTGTACCAGCTAGCCTTGTTGCGAGAGGTTGCAATCAACTTCAGTGAATTTTTTTTGAGATTCTTTTAAGCATTTGGCCATTTCATGATGTGTGATTTATGAGCACACCTACCCATACCACACTGAGCGTTCTGCAGTTTTTGACCCAAAACAGCATGACCCCCGTGCCCACCCTTCCTATTCTAACCTGATCTCCCCCGGGTGATTTTTGTTGTTGGTTCTCTGGATAAAAAAAGTCCTCTAAGGGAAACATTTTGCCCATGTGAGAGAGGGGAAACAAAAAACAGCAGAAGTACTAAAAGGCATCAACGTTGACGAATTAAAAAATTGTTTTCAGCAGTGGAAAAAGCATCTCGAATGGAGAGTACTTTGAAGGTGATTGAAGTTTAAACATGTAAGAATAAATACACAATTTTTTTTTTTTTAGTTGGAGTCTCATTCTGTCGCCCAGGCCAGAGTGCAATGGCACACTCACAGCCACCCCAGCATCGATTTGCTGGGCTCCGGGGATCCTTCTGCCTCAGCCTTCCAAGTAGCCAAAACTATAGGCGCGCAGTACTGTGCCTGGCTAATTTTTTGATTCATTGTAGAGATAAGGTTTCACCAAGTTGCCCAGGCTGGTCTCGAACCAGCAGGCTCAAACAATCCGCTCACCTCGGCCTCCCAAAGTGCTGGGATTACAGGCTGAGTCACTGAGACCGGGCCCACAATTTTTAGTAAATAAATTCCAGGGTGTTTTGGGGGCCCCCCACCACTTGTAGCTCTGCATATCTTAATGTCATTGGAAATGTCTTTGTAATTAAGATTTATTTTCTAGTCACCCTCGCAGGTGCTTGTGATAGTATCTTCTCATAACTTGCTTCTTATTAACCTGCAGTCCAGATACTGAGGTTAGGGCATGGGCATTGATGAACCGCATGCGACTACAAGCAAATCATTTATATGCGTATTTTACTTTCTTTCTGGGGAAAAGATTTGTTCCTTTCATAACATTCTTACAGGCCTGGGTGACTCAATAAAGGCTAAGAGCTACTGCTTCAAAGACAAAGTCAATTTCCATACATTGCCAACTAGATTTTCGTTTTATGTTTCATCAACCACATCCTGTTCTTTTTCTTGGAACTGTTTCTCTTTTTTCTTTTTTCTGACACTGAAGGAGTGCCATGGAGAGGGAAGGAGGTGGGGTGGGGCTCGGTTTCCCCTTAGCCCTCAAAGTTTCAGGCTGATTACTCAGGACAGCCGCCAGAGCAAGACAGAGTATTTGAACCCATGCCCCCACTGTGAAGGTACCCAGAGACTCCTGAAGCGCAGAACAGCTCCAACAACGACCTAGATCCCCTGTCTCCCTCAAGGAGGGGAGAAGTGACAAGTAGCTGAGCTGTGGGGAGTAAGGAAAGTCTTTCATCTCAATAGATGTGCTCCCTCTCTGAGCAGCCACCCCATCCGGCTCAGCGTGGAGTGTTAGATTTTTGTATGAAGGGTTTCAGAAAGAATGAGAAAAGCTGTGGCAGAGAGAATGAAAAGAAAGGACAGAAAGCATCAGGAAGAGATGAGGAGGTTTCGGTGTCCATCTTGGCACCGAGAAGCAGAAAGTTTATTTGGCTAATGACGAGTGAGCCCCCCTGGGTGTAGAGCGAGCAGAGAAAGTCTGCCTTCTAGTCAATATTGTCTACATAAACATGCACGGGCCAGCAGTGGGATGCTGGGCACGGCCCAGGCTGGAAGCAAGTCGGTCTTGAACACAGCTGCTGTCGCCGACTGCCCTGCCAGCGCACAGAGGCCTTGGACGGGGCTGAGCGTGGGGTCTTTCTGCTCACACATACCTACTTTTAATGTATAAACTCCTTAACTTTGAGAGGCCAAGGTGGGAGGATCACATAAGCCCAGGAATTTGAGACCAGCCTGGGCAACATAGTGAGACTCTATCTCTAAAAAACAAATTAATTAAATAAAAATAATCAAGTGCTTAATACGAATCATGGGACATTTTTATAGTACACAAAGCCATGTCCTGCTTGAGAATTGGACAGAGTATCTTTTTAAGCAAGGGGTGCTTCAGGAAGCTACAGAAGTGAGGACTCCTAGGATGGTGTGAACCAACAGGCCTCGGACAACAATTCTGTGTCCCTCTTTATTGTGGTCACCCAACTGTGGCAGATCCTTTTCCAGCTCTTATATTTGTTCCATCTTACACGGACTCACGTTCGATCTTGTGGCTAAGACAGCCGCGTGGCTTCATCTGCAGAAGCGCTGAGAGTCGGTTCAGTCAGCTTTTCGTTCCACTCTGGCCTCAGATTCCCACCTCCTGGAGAGAGGCACAGGCACAGGGGTGAGTCGCTCTCATCCCCAGGCACAGGGGTGAGTCGCTCTCCTGTTTCTGGAGCTCTGCCGAAAAGAACATTTAGCTTTCTTCCCCCTGCTGAACTCATCAGCAATACCATAGAAAAATGAGTTCTCCCAAAGGGATGAAATGTGAAATCAGAAAGGCAGTGTAGCCAACAGAAACAACACGTAGCAAGAAGTTTGGAGGCCAGCGTCTCGTAGCAACCCTACCAGGGCTTCAGTGTTCTCCTGAGCACATCAGGAATTTTTGTCCTGTCCACCATGATTGCCCTCGGAGGAAATAAAGGACAGATGGGAAAAATGAAAAGAAGTGTATTTTAATTAGTGCAAGCCACCTCGCCTGGCTAAGAAACAAGTATATATAGCTGGGTGTGGTGGCTCAAGCCTGTAATCTCAGCACTTGGGGATGCTGAGGCAAAAGGACTGCCTGAGTCGAGGGGTTCGAGACCAGCCTGGGCAACTTGGTGAGACCTCATCTCTGCAATAAATAAATAAAAATTAGCCAGGCATGGTGGTGCATGCCTGTAGTTCCAGCTAGTTGGAAGGCTAAGGGGGAAGGATTGCCTGAGCTCAGCAGCTCAAGACTGCGGTGGCCGTGAGCGTGCCACTGCACTCCAGCTTGGGTGACAGAGTGAGACTCCAACTCAAAAAAAAAATGCGATGTATTATTATAAGCTTGGAGGAAGAATTTATAACTAAGTTTCTAAGGCTGCATTAAGCCTTATGCTAAAAGAACAAGACCAATGATCAGATCCTGGCTGCACTACTCATGGCAGACATTGTTGGTCACCTAACCCAAGCCCCATTCATTTCAATCCTTTCTCTCTTGTCCATCTCAACCGAAGAGACTGGAAAAGTCTCCATTGTTACTACTGGAGGCCACGTGGCACAGTTCTGGCCATTGAGTCTTAAGTGGAAGTTTGTTGGGGGCTTCTAGAAGAGCTCTCAACTTTCTCTTAGACAAGGGATGAGTACAGCTGGTTTGAATTTCTCTCTTCTTTCTACCTTGAATATCAGTGTAATGTCTGGAGCTGAAGCAGTTATTTTGTGATCGTGAGTCAACAAGTCAACATGCTGAAGATAATGAAGAGAAAGAGAGTTTGCTTGGGTCTTTGATGACATTACCGAGCTGCTACCCAACTCTGGATGGCCTACCTTGAGACTTCTTGTTTATTTAAGACTTCAGTAGTTGACGTTTCTGTAATAGCCTGCCAAAGCATTCCAAAGTCCACCTGGTTCCAAAGTACAATTTGCACTTGCTAGTACAAACCATTGGCATATGTCATAGGCCCTACATTTAGACTTAGCTAAATTGATTTTATTCAAAAGGGAATCACCATGTCATAATTTGCAATTTCACTTTACTTTTCAAAACTATATGGTGAAGCCAAATTTAGGAGAATTTTTTTAAAATTTCTATTTTGAACTTTTTTTTCTTGAAATGGAGTCTCACTCTGCCACCCAGGCTAGAGTGCAGTGACATGCTCACAGCCACTGCAGCCTCGAGCTGCTGGGCTCAGGTGATCCTTCTGCCTCAGCTTTCCAGGTAGCTGGGACTATAGACATACACCACCAGGCTCAGTAATTTTTTGATTTATTGTAGAGACGAGGTCTCACCAAGTTGTCCAGGTTGGTCTCAAACCCTGGGCACAGGCAATCCTCTCATCTTGGCTTCCCAAAATTCTGGGATTACAGGCATGAGCCACTACACCCGGCTTTATTTTGAACATTTTCAAACACACACAAGAGTAGAAAGCATAGCACACATAGTCCTTTCTCACATGTCCAAGGCAGGGCCAGTGTACAACCTACCTCAGGGTCTGGGGAGCTGGCTTCTAACTGGACAGTCCCTTTGGCCACAGCACACCTCTATTGCTAGAAATGTCTCCTGGATGTTGAACCAAAACTTGCCTCCCTTAACTTTTGATTCCACTCTCTGGAGTGATGACGTGCAAGCCTTTCTGTAAAACACATCATGGCATTTTCTCTGTCTGTAAATCTTTCAACCCAATCAGGAAAGGGGTGGCCGGGTGCAGTGGCTCACACCTATCATCCCAGCACTTTCAGAGGTCGCGATGGGAGGATCACTTGAGCCCAGGAGTCTGGGACCAGCCTGGACAACATAGTGAGACCTCAGCTCTATAAAAAAAATTTAAAAATTAGCCAGGTGTGGTGGCACATGCCTGTAGTCCCAGCTACTCGGGAGGCTGAGGCAGATGGATTGCCTGAGCCCAGGAGATTGAGGCTGTGGTGAGCTATGATCATGCCAGTGCACTCCAGGCTGGGCAACAGAGTGAGACCCTCAACTAAAAAAAAAGAAAGAAAAGACGCCTGCCATTCCCTGAATCAGGTGCATGTCTGGTTGGGGGGGAGAGATCCTTCCTCCTGTGCAGGGAAGGCTAGGGAGGAGGCACTTGGCAGCTATGCCCACCCTCCATCCCCTCCTGGCTGCTTACCCATCACTTATGTTGGAGCACCAGGGCACAGCGACAGACCTGCATTGTCAGAGGCCCTGGCAGGCTTCCCCAGTCAGCAATGATGGAACAGTCAGATTCCAGTCTGAAAACTCGCCCCGCCCCAGTGGATTCTCCCTGAATGTGGAAGTGAACAATGTTCCTATTAAGAACACGCAGACATTGCCGCCTTGGCATGGGAAACCTCTCCCTCCCCGGACACCTGTGACAGGTGTGCCGCGGGTTGTTTTGCCAGTTGTGATGCCAGGTGAGGCCTGATTGACAGGTGGGGACGCCTGTGTGGGGAGCTTGGTCTTGGCCACAGAAGGGAATAAAGCTGGTCCCCAGAGCCCAGGGCACCCACACATTCCTATCAACCCACCCAGCCCACAGTGTGTTGACTTTCAATGATAGGCCAGGTGGAGAGGAAGGCTCTGGGGACCGGGGAGAGTCCTACACTCTGACCCCCAGGGCCTCGGAGCTCACTAAGTATGCTGCTGCCTCTGCGGTAGCCCAAGCTGGAAGGCACAGCCTGATAGGGGATGAATTTGTGTCTGGAAAGCTCCTGTCTTTGGGCTGACACTGGTGCAATCCTCCGAGGATCTGAGTCTTGAGGTTTCTGCTGCTTGAAAAATGACCCCGACCCATGTGCCGCTGTGAAGTCCCAAGTCCAGGTGTGAGTGTGTGTGTCTGTGTATGTATACGTGTAGATGTGAGCATACAGTGTCTCATGCCTTTTTTCTCTCTCTCTCCCTCCCTCCCTCTCTCCTGTTCCCCTCCCTCTCCCCCTTCCTTTCTCTCTCTCTCTTTCTTTCTTGAGTAGCCCAGGCCCGGAGTGCAATGGCATGATCATGAATCACCACAGCCTTGACCTCCTGGGTTCAGGCGATCCTTCCGCCTCAGCCCCCCGAGTAGCTGGGACAACAGGTGTGTGCCACTACACCCGGCTAATTTTTTTATTTTTTGCAGAGACGAGGTCTTACTATGTTGCCCAGGCTGGTCTTGAACTCTTGGGCTCAAGCAATCCTCCTGTCTTGGCCTCTCAAAGCGCTGGGATTACAGGCGTGAGCCACCATGCCCCACAATCATATACATTTTCTTTACAAAAAAATAACTTACAATGGACTTCCAAGCCAACCCTTCCCGTGAACAGCTCTCCATCTCCTGTCCTGTCCAGCAGTGCCCAGATAGACTTTCCCAGGGGCTGAGTCAAATGCATTCAGTCCTCACCTGTGCCCCATGGCGCTCCCTAACACGGGCTGGGTGTTGGCAAAGCCCCTCAGCTGCTTCTGTGATGACCAACACTGCAGACTGGGAAGGAGCGAACTTGTTTACTCTCAGCTGGGAACTGTCAGCTCAGTCTGCGAGATCAAGAAGACACAATTCACCCTCCTACTTCTCTGATGATGGTAGCTACTCAGTGTCTCCGTGTGTATCGGTCCACTGTATGCCAGTTTTTGTCTTCTAGGTTTTGGACATGAAAGACCAAGGCATGTGTCAGCTGAGCAGCCATTTCCCCAGAGTCTGCTTAAGAGGCTCCATTTCCCACCCAGCACCAAAGCAGGTGTTTGTGTCCTCATCCATTTCTTCTCTCTGCAAGAGCACGTTGAGCGCTAGGCACCAGGGCGTTCAACCATCAACTTCACAGATGTGACCCCGGCCCCACAAAGCAGCAGGACAGTGGGGGGACCCACTGCAGCAGTATGTCACGCTTGGTTAATGCCTGCTCTGTGCCCAGCTCTGTAAGCTTTGACAAATATGAGGGGGACCCAAAAATACTGGAATTATTTTTTGGAGGGTGGGTCCCGTGTGGTACAGGAATTCCCTGCTAGGTAAGTGTTCCAGGAACCCATCGGCATCCGTGTACCAGCTAGCATTGTGGTGTGAAGCTGCATTTGGCTTCAGTGAACTTTTTTGGAGATTCTTTCAACACTTCAACACATTTGTCCCCCCCCCCCTTTTTTAGTTGTAGTCTCACTCCATTGCCCAGGATGGAGTCCAGTAGCACACTCATGGCCACCCCAGCGTCGACCTGCTGGGCTCCAGCAATCCTTCCGCCTCAGTCTTCCAAGTAGCCAGAACTACAGGCGTGCACTACCATGCCCGGCTGATTTTTCGATGTATGGTAGAGATGAGGTCTCGCCAAGTTGCCCAGGTGGGTCTTGAACCTGCAGACTCAGGCAATCTCCTCACCTCAGCCTCCCAAAGTGCTAGGATTACAGGATTGAGCCACTGTGCCCAGCCTTGCCCATTTCATGATGGGTGACTTATGAGCATACCTGGCCACACAGCGCTGAGTGTTCAGCAGTTTTTTGTTCTTTTGTTTGTTTTTGAGTTGGAGTCTCACTCTGTCACCCAGACTGGAGTGCAGCGGCCACTCCCGGCCACCGCAGCCTCGACCTGCTGG
>NW_007259259.1:105086-109895 GCF_000164805.1 Carlito syrichta
GAACCCTTCCTCGGGGCTCTGCCCACATGACTTCCCCACCACGGCGCTTCGTTCCTTCCTCCGTGGCAGTTCCACGCGCGATCACACATTCATTGGTGCCTTACTTGGCTGCTTTTACGCTGAGCCCTGTAGGAGGTCAACGCAAGGACTCTGCAGCCAGACAGCCTGGGTTTGGGCCCTGGATCTGCCTTTTCCACACGGGACGACCTCAAGCCATTTACTTCACTTCTTGGTACCTGAGATTCCTCACTTTCCTTGGAGATGTCATGAACATTAAATGCATTGATGTGAGGGGAGACCCCCCCAAAATGGAATTTATTTATTTAAAAATTGTGTATTCACGCTTACATGTTTAAACTTCAGTCACCTTCTTTTTTTTTTGAGTTGGAGTCTCACTCTGTCACCCAGATTGGAGTGCAGTGGCTGCTCCCGGCCACTGTGGCCTCGACCTGCTGGGATCAGGTGATCCTTCTGCCTCAGCCTTCCGAGTAGCCGGAACTACAGGCACGCACTATCACGCCCGGCTAATTTTTGTTTTATGGTAGAGACGAGGTCTCACAAAGTTGCCCAGGCGGGTCTTGAACCTGCGGGCTCAGGAAATCCACTCACCTTAGCCTCCCAAAGTACTGGGATTACAGGCTGAGCCACCAAGCCCGGCTTGTTCAGCAGTTTTTGACCAAAAACAGCACGCCTCCTGGCCCCATGCTTTCAGCTCACCTGATTTCATCCCAGGTGACTTTTTGTTTGTTTCCCTGGATAGAAAAAGTCCTCAAAGGGAAATGTTTTTCTGTTGTGGAAGAGGTGAAACAAAAAATGGCAGAAGCATTGAAGGGCATCAAAATTGAGTTCAAAAACTGTTTTGAGCAGTGGAAAAGCATCTCAATAAGTGTATTGCATCAAATGGAGAGTCCTTTGAAGGTGACTGAAGTTTCAGCCCGGCTCGGTGGCTCAGCCTGTAATCCCAGCACTTTGGGAGGCCGAGGCGAGTGGATTGCCTCGCCTGCGGGTTCGAGACCTGCCTGGGCAACTTTGTGAGACCTCGTCTCTACCATAAAACAAAAATTAGCCGGGCGTGATAGTGCGTGCCTGTAGTTCCGGCTACTCGGAAGGCTGAGGCAGAAGGATCACCTGATCCCAGCAGGTCGAGGCCACAGTGGCCGGGAGCAGCCACTGCACTCCAATCTGGGTGACAGAGTGAGACTCCAATTCAAAAAAAAAAAAAAAAAAAAAAGAAGGTGACTGAAGTTTAAACATGTAAGCGTGAATACACAATTTTTAAATAAATAAATTCCATTTTGGGGGGGTCTCCCCTCACATCAATGCATTTAATGTTCATGACATCTCCAAGGAAAGTGAGGAATCTCAGGTACCAAGAAGTGAAGTAAATGGCTTGAGGTCGTCCCGTGTGGAAAAGGCAGATCCAGGGCCCAAACCCAGGCTGTCTGGCTGCAGAGTCCTTGCGTTGACCTCCTACAGGGCTCAGCGTAAAAGCAGCCAAGTAAGGCACCAATGAATGTGTGATCGCGCGTGGAACTGCCACGGAGGAAAGGAACGAAGCGCCGTGGTGGGGAAGTCATGTGGGCGGAGCCCCGAGGAAGGGTTCGGAGGAGGCTGAAGGAAGATAGCCGAGAAGGGCTAAGCCACTGGGGACAGGACACACTGGCACCTGCGTGTCCGGGCACAGTCACAGGACCGACCAATGGCACGTGCGTGTGACACAGAGGGTGCAGGAAGCATAAAGGAGGCAGGTGGTGGAACAGGAGGGCCGGGCAAGCCGTGTGAGGAGAGTGGGCGGTGACCCGAGTGCCATCAGAAGCCAAGTGCAGGTGACACAAGTCGAGTTGTGTGCTGGGTGCGGGGAGGGTCGGAAATAGGAGGCCGATCACTGTCAGAGTCTAGATGGCAGGGTGGTCCCAGTGGTCAGCAGGAGCAATGATTCAGGGGAGGCTGACCTCAGTTCGATTTAGAATCAGTGGCCAAGGCCCAATGGACAGCTCCAGCCTTGCTTCTGTCAAAAGACAAAATTGTCCAAGTGTGGTGGCTCGCACCTATAATTCAACACTTTAGAAGGCCAAGGTGGGAGGATTGCTTGAGTCCAGGAGTTCAAGACCAGCCTGGGCAACATAGCAAGATCTTGTCTCTACAAAAAATAAATAGCTGAGTGTGGTGGTACGTGCCTGTAGTCCCAGCTACCTGGGAGGCTGAGGTGGGAGGATCTCTTGAGCCCAGGAGATGGAGGGTCCAGTGAGTTATGATTGTACCACTACCCTCCAGCAACAGAGCAAGACCCTATCTCTAAAAAAAATTTTTTTTAAAAGACAAAATTGTAACAAATTTATTTACAGATCTAATTGGTCTTTATGTGTGATTCATGAAGCCTCTCTTATATAAATTAGAATGACAGCTCCCACTGGCTGATAATAGGACACTGGTTTTTTTAAGGAGAAAACACGAAAACAGAACAAAAGAAAAGAGTTGACTGATTAACATCAGGTTACTTCTGGTTATTTTTTTGTGAGGGTTCAGACAGAGGGGATTTCCTTATTACGCTGACTCGGGTAGACTTGAGTCTCCTGTTTTCAGGAAAAACGGGTCCATCGTGGGATCCATCTGCCTCCTGAGAGCTTCAGGTTGACTCTGTGGCATTAGCATGAGTGACTCCGTCTTGGCTTGGTCGGGTCTGTCGGTGCCCAGTGAAAGACCTCAGTCCTCAGTGGCCTCCCGTAACTTTCATTTCACATTTCCAACAGCCCAAACAGTGCTGGAAAAAAAATAATCCCACAGTCCTGCAGACTGGCTTCACTTGACATTCATGATCTCTGGAAAGGGCCATGGTGAGAAGGCGCTGTGTGGTCGAGGGCGGAACTCCTTTTCTGGTGGGAGCCTCTGGGGCACGCGTGTGCCCTGCTGGGAGTGAGCCATCCAGGGAGAGGGAGGGGTGGGTGCTGTGGGCAGTGGGATGAAGGAAGAGACGGGGTCTGTAGTGGGGCGAGGGAAATAGACAATCAGTGGGGTGCAGGAAGCAGGGACTTGGAAGAAGATGGCGGGTACCATCGGCACACTGGAAAGTTCCGTGGTGGGAGGTGAGGGCGTGTTTTTTTTCCGCTGACTCTGTCTCTCAGGAAAACGTGAGGCGAGGCACATGCTGAGATGAAGGGACAGGATGTGTGAGGAAAGAGGGAAAGGCTGAAATCGTTGTCTTAGAGAAGATGAGTTGGACTGTAAACCTGTCCTGGGATTAACAGGCAGGGGCATTCTGAGATCACGGAGTTAAATTAGCAGGTGTCACAACACCCAACGGTGGTCTTGAAACTCCAACAAGAATCAAGGTGTCTTGTAGAAATGGTTGTGTTCAGGTATGGAGCAGAAAATGTGTAAAGTGAGGCTGATGTTGCAATTCCAGAAGGCAAGGAAACCATCAAAGTCCCCTGGGGTCATATCTGGGGGACTCAAGAGCCACCTCAAAGAGGCCTCACCGGCCAGAGCACCCCAAGGGCAACAGCGGCCATGGACTGAAACCCAGCAAAGATGCTTAAACTCAGGAGTTCATAATGAAAGTGAAAAAGAAAAATGATGTTAGTGGGACAGTGAGTTGTTCTGAACATGAGCAAATAGAGGGAAAAAAATCCTGTGCCACCGGTTTTATTTTTGTTTGTGTCACCATTGGATAAACAAATAGAAGATGAGACTTCTCCGTTTGTAGAATAATGTTAGCTGTGAAATGAAGCAGGAATGACAGAATTAGGACACACCCATTTTACAAGGATTGAGGAGTCGGCTAATGACCCCGTGACTGAGAAAGAATCAGATACAGGCTTTCCAGTGGAGGGACACACCACCAGCCATGAAAATGAATTCTGCTCCCCATTCTAGACTCACTCAATGAGTTACAGAACAAACAGAGGACAAAGGAACTCGCTGGTGACACACTGGCAAAATCCCGTCTGGGGAAGATGGCTGGACGCGTGGCCTGCTGTTTTCAACAAATAAACTGAAAGGGGAAACAAAGAGAAATAAAAGGGAGACCTAACTATTAAAAAGGGACATGTCAATCGTTTTTTGTAAGCATGCTATGGGTTCTGATTCATACAAACTGTGGACAGAAATTTATGACATTTAGAAAAAATTGGAAACATGAACACTAACTGATAATATTAGATAACTACTGTTTTAAAAAAATGACACCAGTCTGCAAGGTTATGCAATTTCTCCAGTGACATTAAGGATCCAGAATTAAAAGAGGCTACAAATTCATTGAAAGTTGAAGTTTGGTTGAATAAATAAATTAAGACTATTGGGGGTGGGGAGTTTGTCCTAAATGGTTGCAGTGTTGTTAATATCAAATGAAATATTTATATTAAAAAGTACTTTGAGAGCTGGCTGCAGTGGCTCATGCCTGTAATCCCAGCAACTTGGGAGGCTGAAGCATGAGGATCATTTGAGTCCAGGAGTTTGAGACCAGCCTGGGCAACATAGTGAGACCCTACCTCTAAAAAATAAGTGCTTTGAAAAACTATGAAGTTTTATTCGAAAGTTAGGGCTACAATCTTGGAACGTCATCACACACAGAGACTTAATACACATATTATATGCAGATGGATTGACTTACCTCTGAGGTGGCTGTTGAGTCCCCTAGACATGACCCCGGTGCCTTTGATGGTTTCCTCGACTTCTGGAATAGCAACATCAACCTCATCTTGTGCATTTTCTGCTCCGGACCTGGATGCGACCATTTCTACAAGAGGCTTTGATTCTTTTTTTTTTTTTTTAGTTGGAGTCTCACTCTGTCGCCCAGACTGGAGTGCAGTG
>NW_007259259.1:110393-116770 GCF_000164805.1 Carlito syrichta
CCAGTGTGCCGATGGTACCCGCCATCTTCTTCCAAGTCCCTGCTTCCTGCACCCCACTGATTGTCTATTTCCCTCGCCCCACTACAGACCCCGTCTCTTCCTTCATCCCACTGCCCACAGCACCCACCCCTCCCTCTCCCTGGATGGCTCACTCCCAGCAGGGCACACGCGTGCCCCAGAGGCTCCCACCAGAAAAGGAGTTCCGCCCTCGACCACACAGCGCCTTCTCACCATGGCCCTTTCCAGAGATCATGAATGTCAAGTGAAGCCAGTCTGCAGGACTGTGGGATTATTTTTTTTCCAGCACTGTTTGGGCTGTTGGAAATGTGAAATGAAAGTTACGGGAGGCCACTGAGGACTGAGGTCTTTCACTGGGCACCGACAGACCCGACCAAGCCAAGACGGAGTCACTCATGCTAATGCCACAGAGTCAACCTGAAGCTCTCAGGAGGCAGATGGATCCCACGATGGACCCGTTTTTCCTGAAAACAGGAGACTCAAGTCTACCCGAGTCAGCGTAATAAGGAAATCCCCCCTGTTTGAACCCTCATAGAAAAATAACCAGATGTGACCTGATGTTAACCAATCAGCTTTTTTTCCATTGTCCTGCCATCACCCAGTGGGAGCTCTCATTCTAATTTGTATAAGGGAGGCTGCCTTGTTTCATGAATCACAAATAAAAGCGAATTAGATCTGTAACTAAATTTGCTTTTTTAGAGATAGGGTCTTGCTATTTCTCAGGCTGGAGTGCAGTGGCATGATCACAGCTCACCACAGCCTCGATCTCCTGAGCTCAGATGATCCTTCCACCCCAGTCTCCCGGGTAGCTGGGACTGCAGGTGTGTGCCACCGTGCCTGGCTAATTTTCTATTTTTTTGTGGAGACTAGGTCTTGCTATGTGGCTTAGGCTGGTCTCAAAGTCCTGGGCTCAAGGAATCCTCCTGCCTTGGCATCACAAAGTGCTGGGATTACAGGCGTGTGCCACTGCACCCAGTAGCCTCTTCCCTCTCTGATCAGCACTTGGTTCCTGGTGAACTCATTCAAGCTCAAGGCTTTAAATACCATCCACATGCTGAAGTTAAAGAAAAAGAAAAATGGAGGCCATGGTCCAGGTGGACCCCAAGGCCAACCACCTGTAGCCATGTGATCAAAACTTAAGTCATCTGGAGTTCCCCAAGTACTAGCTCTAATCATAAATGAAACACAAAATGTAAACTTTACAGCCTTGGCAGCAGGATCCAAAGAAATTATTATTATTATTATTATTTTATTTATTTATTTTTGAATTAGAGTCTCACTCTGTCGCCCAGGATGGAGTGTAGTGGCACGCACACTCACGGCCACCCCAGCGTTGGCCTGGTGGGCTCTGGCGATCCTTCTGCCTCAGCCTGCCAAGTAGCTAGAACTACAGGCATGTGTTACCATGCCTGGCTAATTTTTAAAAAATTTATTGTACAGATGAGGTCTCGCCTGGGTTGGTCTCGAACCCGCGGGCTCAGGCAATCCACTCACCTTGGCCTCCCAACGTGCTGGGATTACAGGCTGAGCCACCAAGCCCAGCCTGATCCAAAGAAATTAAACCAATCAGCTATAGACAAGTCAGCTTAAACAGCTCTGTTTTCTTTTTTTTTGAGTTGGAGTCTCACTCTGTCACTCAGACTGGAGTGCAGTGGCCGCTCTCAGCCACTGCAGCCTTGACCTGCTGGGCTCCGGCGATCCTTCCACCTCAGCCTTCCAAGTAGCTGGGATTACTGGCATGTGCTACCACGCCCAGCTAATTTTTGATTTATTGTAGAGAGGAGGTCTCGCCAAGTTGCGTGCTTTCTTAAAAAGAATGTCCATGTCTAACAGCCAATCACAAAAAAGGTCAAAATTCGTCTTCTTTAAGCTTTACAGCTGAAAATTAGCTGGGTGTGGTTGTGCACACCTGCAATTCTGGCTACTCGGGAGGTTGAGATGGAAGGACCGTCTGAGCCCAGGAGGTCAAGGCTGCGGTGAGCCATGAGCGTGCGACTGCACTCCAACCTGGGCAACAGAGTGATACCTGGACTCAAAAAATAAAAAATAAAAAAAGCTTTATAAACTGGGCTGGATCTGCTGTGAATGGAACTTCCTACCACTTTGGGCCTGTGGTCTCCCAGTGCGAATTCTTTTGTATGCACACTGCATTTCTAAAATGTCAAAATTTGATCTGATTTGGTTTTTGATTAATGATCTATGTATTAATGTCTCTGTTTAGACCTCATCCTTGGACTCCAGACTCGTATAACTCCCTGCCCACTCAGTGTCTCCACCTGGGTCAGCAGTTGGCATCTCAAAACTGACATGCCTCAACTGCCTGTCCATCCCCAGCCACTGGCTCCTCCCACATTCGTCCTGCCTGGCAGCCAGGGCAACACCATCCTTCCAGTTGCCAAAATCTCGACAACATTCAACACCTGTCTTTCTCTTACATCCCACATCTGCAGTAACAGCAAATGCTTTGAGGGGTAAACTCGCCCTCCAAAAATCTATCCAGAATAAAAAAATCTGTCAAAAACCTATCCAGAATCAAAACTGTATCAAAAACTACCCAGAATCAAAATCTATCTGGAATAAAAAACTCTATCAAAAATACCCAGAATCAGAAAATCTACCCAGAATTTTAAAAAAATCTATCAAAAACTTCCCAGAATCAAAAATCTATCTAGAATCAAATAATCTATCAAAATCTACCTAGAATCAAAAGCCTATCAAAAAATATACCCAGAATAAAAAATTTATCCAGAATAAAAAATCTATCAAAAATATATCCAACATATAAAAAAAAAAATCTATCAAAATCTATCCAAAGTCAAACATCTCTCCTGAATGGAACTGTTCTTGCCGGCCACTCCCCTCCACCTGGTCTGAGGCCCCAGCAACTCCTGGCTGTCGCAGCAGTCTCCTCTCTTCCCCTCTCTCTCCCTCAGCCCTTGTGCCCTGAGCCCCGCTGGAAACATACATCTGAGCGTGTCCGTCCTCTGGTCACTCAGCACAAAAGCCAAAGTCATCATGGTGGCAGCAGCCTGCGCCCCCTTTCTCCTCTGGCCTCCCCTTTGCCGCCCTCCCCCTGCTCCCTGCCGTCCCCTTCCCTCCTCTAGATTTTACCCTGGTCCCTGTGCTGGAAATGCCCTTCCCTCAGATGACCAGGCGCTCACCCTCGACTTAGCTCAGCTCACACCTGCTTCTCGGGGAGCCTCCACTGGCCGCCCTGTTTAAAGCAGTGCACTCCTTCTTCCCACTCCCTGTCCTCCATGGCACCACTGCCATCAGCACAGGAGCGTTTGGTCTCTTTCTTTTTTTTTTTTTTTTTTTTGCGTTGGAGTCTCACTCTGTCGCCTGGACTGGAGTGCAGTGGCCGCTCCCGGCCACCGCAGCCTCGCCTGCTGGGCTCCGGCGATCCTTCCGCCTCAGCCTTCCAAGTAACCGGAATTACAGGCATGCACTACCACGCCCGGCTGATTTTTTGATTTATTGTAGAGAGAGGTCTCGCTGCCCAGGCGGGTCTGGAACCTGTGGGCTCAGGCAATCCACTCACCTCAGCCTCCCAAAGGCACGGATTACAGGCTGAGCCACGGAGCCTCTGCCTCAGGGATTTTTGTCTGTTTTGCTTGATGCTGTATCCCCAACACCTAGAACAAAGCCTGCCTTGTGGTAGGTGCTCAGTAATTAGCTATGCATGCAGTCCCTCAAGCAGAGTAAGAATCACTGCAATGGACCACCAAAACAAAGCTGGGAGCCCCACCCCCACCCAGAGACCAGATGGAGCCAAGAGGAGCCCCTCACTGCACAAGGACATCTGATGCCTACTTGGCACCAGGCACTGTTCTAGGCACCAGGGATACACCAGGAACTAATAAGGCTAAAGAAAGCAAAACAAAAGGAACCCTGCATAAGAGCTTATTATGTCTTGGGAGAGATGTCATGGGAGAGATGGGTGACTGACAAGATAACTCTAAACTGTTTATGATACTGGAGAGCAATAAGTGTTAAGGAGAGGAACAGAACAGGAAAGTCAGAGGACAGACTGGGAGGTGCATGAGTCTGCTCGTGGCTGGAACAACAGAGATTTATCTTCTCACAGTTCTGGACATCCAAGATCAAGGTGTCGGCATGGCTGGTTTCTCCTGAGGCCTCTTTGCCCTGTAGGTGGCCACCTTCTCCCTGTGTCTTTATGTGGTCTCCCTCTGTGGGCACATATGTCTGTGTCCAAACTTTTTTTTCTCCGCCCCCTCCTCTTCTGTCGGCTTCCTCCTCCCCTCCCTTTCTTCTCCCTCTTCCACTTTCCTCTTCTTCATCCTTCTCCTTCCTCCTTCTTCCTCTTTCTCCTTTCTCCTCCTCCTTCTTGTTTTTTTGTAATACAGACAGGGTCTCATTCTATCCCCCAGGTTGAGTGCAGTAGTCGATCATGGCTCACTTATAGCTTTGAACTTCTGGTCCAAGTGATCCTCCTGCCTCCACCTCCTGAGTAGCTGGGACTACAGATGCATACCACCATGCCAGCTAATTAAAAAAATGTTGTAGAGGCAGGGTCTTGCTATGTCACCCAGGTTGGTCTTGAACTCCTAGTCTTGAGTGATCCTTCTGGCTCAGCTCCTAAAGTGTCGGGATTACAGGTACAAGTCACTGCACCAGGCACAATTTCCTTTTCTTACAAGGACACCAGCCACGTAAGATTAGGGTTCACCCTAATGACTTCTTTTGGATTCAGTTTCCTCTAAAGACCCATCTCCAAGTGCAGTCACATTCTGAGGTCCTGGGGGCTAGTTCAACACATGAATTTGGGGGAACACAATTTCCCTGTAACAGGGTAGGTGGGTGGAGGAAGTTTGGATAGGGAGGCTCCGGAAGGCCTCCCCAAGAAGACAATTTTTAACAGACCTGAAGGAAGTGAGAGAAGCAGCCACAGGGCATCTGGAGGAATGGCCTCCCAAGGGCAATGGCTGGACCCAGCAGGAGCAGTATCAGATGCGGTGCGGATGGAGCAGGCAGCCACCAAATGCCTAGACCTTGGCCTCTGTGAGGGAACCGTGTGGATGGTTAGTGTCAACAAGACTGGACTGCTCTGGCTGCCAGCAGGGCCAGGGGAGAAGGAAGCGACTAGATCCAGGCTAACAATGCCAGGCCAGGTGGTGACGTGGGTGTTTGCCCAGACTCAGCCTCCAGCTCTAGGAAGATTGCTGCAGCTGGAGCCGCCCTGCACAGTGTCACACCTTCCCCAGCTGTGACTGCTCTGTGCATTCAGGACAGCTCTGGGAGCCCCCTCCAGAGGCCGCAGGGAAAGTCAGCCCCTTGGGACTAGATGGCAGTTGTCTCCAATACAACTCCTGCAGGCAATGCCCCAGCTCAGAGTCCATGTCACAGGGAATCAAACCGAAAACAGTGGGCCAGTGGCAGCAGCGGCCAGAGCCTGTGTGTGTGTGTGTGTGTGTGTGTGTGTGTGTGTGTGTGTGTGTGTGTATGTGTGTGTGTGTATTTGAGTTGTGAGTCTCCCTCTTGCCCAGGCTTGAGTGCAGTGCCACACTCACAGTCACTGCAGCCTAGAGCTGCTGGGCTCAGGGGATCCTTCTGCCTCAGCCTTCCAAGTAGCTGGGAACAGGTGTGCACTACCACGCCCAACTTATTTTTTGATTTATTGTAGAGATGAGGTCTCACCAAGTTGCCTAGGCTGGTCTTGGACCCCCAGGCTCAGGCAATCCTCTCGCCTCGGCCTCCCAAAGTGCTGGGATTACAGGCTGAGTCACCACGCCCGGCCTAGCCTGGGTATATTTTCTTTTTCTTTTTCTTTTCTTTTTTTTTTTGATTTGGAGTCTCACTCTGTCGCCCAAACTGGAGTGCAACGGCTGCTCCCGGCCACCACAGCCTCGACCTGCTGGGCTCCGGCAATCCTTCCGCCTCAGTCTTCCAAGTAGCTGGAACTACAGGCGCGCGCTATCACACCCGGCTAATTTTGATTTATTGTAGAGATGAGTCTCGCCAAGTTGCCCAGGGGGTCTCGAAATCGCGGGCTCAGGCAATCCACTCACCTCAGCCTCCCAAAGGCGCGGGATTACAGGCAGAGCCACCGAGCCCTGCTTATATTTTCTAAGGTACAGTCAACAGGATTGAGACCTTCTGTTTCACAGAGGAACCAGAGAGATGGGCAGCCAGGGCTGCCTCCAACTCTACAGTCCGTCAGGGGTTCAGGACCAAGGATTCTGGATCCACCTTGTAGACTCCGCACACCATGGCAAGGGTCCTGGGGTTCCGCTCTCAACTCCACTCCCACCCTCTCTTGCCCAGGGTCGCAGAGTCGATGACCAAAGGAGGCCGGGCGCCCGCGGCGGGAGGAGGCCAGGCCAGGCCAGGCCAGGCCA
>NW_007259259.1:117569-120023 GCF_000164805.1 Carlito syrichta
ACCAGAGACCACGCCGCTTGAGCCGGCGGCGCACCGAGGCCCGCAGCCTCTCTCCCGGGGTCTCGGGTCCGCGCGGCCCCGGGGGTCCAGTCTTTGGCGTGCCGGCTCCGGCCCTCGACCCGGCGCTTTGCATATACATACGGACGTCCCAGGGGCATCACTGAGGAGCCGCCCGCCCTTGTGCCTGGAGCCTTTCCTCCTGCACTTGTTAGGGAAACCAGTGCTTGCCCTTTGGCTGTGTTGACAGACTCCCTCCCGGAGGGGCTGGAGGCCAGAGCCCCAACACATTGACTCCGGAGAGACCTCTGACGACTCCTTGTCTCTTGCCAATACTTGGTGGAGAAGCATCCGTACTGCAATGTACAGAACGGGCAAGCAGATACCTCCGGCACGACTCCACCTAGTGCTGGTGCTAGACCCTCGAGCCAAAGGGTTTCTTTCACCCACGGGCTTCAGAAGCCTTGGGACTGGCATTATGCTAAGGACTTCAGAGACATCATTGCACTTCATTTTCATAACTCCAAGAAAGAGCCACTGTTAGCCTCGTATTACAGATGAGCAAACTGAGGTCCCCAAGGTGACTCGGCCCACCTGACTGCTGTGTGGCTACTTCTGTAGTGTCATACAATGCATGGCTTCCTGGTAGCGCCAGCCTGGTCCCTTGCTTTGTGACTAACGATCCTAAGGAGGGGCTAGATGGCACCAGAGCCGGTGAAACCACGTAGGAGTATTAGCATTTTAAATGCAAGAGTGGGCTGGCACCCGTGGGTGTCCTGCTGTACAAGTGCAGGCAGGGTCCTGTGTTCTTTGGGTGGTCAGCAAATGCCGCAGGCTTTACAGACACACGAAACTTTGCAGACGCCTGTAGTCCTGTGTTCACATCTGTCTGCATTGGCTCCTGTTCAGACATACATCTTGGACCATCTCTTCTGGGACTTGAGATCCCTGATCATATTGTCATGTACTTATCCACTCATTCTCAGTAACTTGATGACTGAAACAATGTCTCCAGGATTCTCAGCGTCAAAAGTGTGGATTAAGTTGTTTTCAGGCTATTCCAGCATGTTCTCTGTCCTGAAAAGTCCAAGTTTGGTCATTTGATATGACCTTGAAGGAAAACCACAGACATTTCCATTCCATTTTAGAAGGCTACTTCATACCACATTTATCAGGATCAAGAGATTAATTTCATGGTATAAAACTATTGTTTCATCAAAGAGATTAAAATGTCCTTTGGTTCAATTACAGCAATACGCAGCAAGGTGTATACACAGTTAAGAGTTTCTTTGAAATCACTTGAAAAAAATAGCTTTTTTTTTTTAAACATAGAGATTCTAAAATGATTGATGAAAGGAATAGGACTTAGGCTGGGAGCGATGGCTCACGCCTGTAATCCCAGCACTTTGGGAGGTGAAGGCAAGAGGATTGCCTGAGCCCAGGGGCTTGAGACCAGCCTGGACAACTTGGTGAGACCTCATCTTTACAATAAAATCAAAAAATTAGCTAGGTGTGGTGGTGTGTTCTTGTAGTTCCAGCTACTTGGAAGGCTAAAGCGGAAGGACTGCTTGAGCCCAGCAGGTCGATGTTGCTGTGGCTGTGAGCAGGCCACTGCACTCCAGTCTGGACAATAGAGTGAGACACCAATGCACAAAAAAAAGAAAGTAATATGACTCATACCTTCCATTAGGAGATGAAGTTCTCAGTGAGATGCATTTACCCTGGCGAGTTCAGTCCACCGGATTTTAGGGCAGAGTATGTAGTGAAAGCACTTGGCATGGCCTCAACTCTTGTGCTCTACATTTGTCACTTTCAGTAGACTGAAAAATGGGCTGAAAACAATTTTTTTTTAATCGAGTCTCACTCTGTCACCCAGGCTGGAGTGCAGTAGCACAATCACAGCTCACCGCAGCCTTGACCTCCCAGGCTCAGGCAATTCTTCCACCTCAGCCTCCCAATTTTTTGATTTTCTGTAGAGTCGAGGTCTTGCTATGTTGCCGAGGCTGACCTTGAACTCCTGGGCTCAAGCAATTGCCTGCCTCGACCTCCCAAAGCGTTGGAATTACAGGTGTGAGCCCCTGTGACAGCCTGAAAACTTAATTTTGGAAAGTCTGCTTTACTTAAATAAAACTATTTCTTTTTTTTTTGAGTCAGGGTTGCACTCTGTTGTCCAGGCTTGAGTGCAGTGGCACACTCTCGGCCACCTCAGTGTCAACCCACTGGGCTCAGGCAATCCTTCTGCCTCAGCCTTCCAAGTAATCAGAACTACAGGCCTGTGCTACTATGCCTGGCTAATTTTTTTGATATATTGTAGACACAAGGTGCCCAGGCTGGTCTCGAACCCCTGGGCTCAGGCAATCCTCTCGCCTCGGCCTCCCAAAGTGCTGGGATTACAGGCTTTAGCCACCGTGCCCAGCTGCAATTAAACTTTTTTTTTTTTTTTTTGAGTTAGAGTCT
>NW_007259259.1:120051-141315 GCF_000164805.1 Carlito syrichta
CAGCCTCCACCTGCTGGGCTCCGGCGATCCTTCCGCCTCAGCCTTCCAAGTAGCTGGAACTACAGCGTGCGCTACCACGCCCGGCTAATTTTTGGATTTATTGTAGAGATGAGGTCTTGCCAAGTTGCCCAGGCGGGTCTTGAACCCGCAGGCTCAGGCAATCCACTCACCTCAGCCTCCCAAAGCGCAGGATTACAGGCTGAGCCACCGAGCCCGGCATGAAACTATTTTTAAGAGGCAGCTGTAGCATTTGGTGGTTTTTCTGGTTCAGAGAGGGATTATAGGAGAGAGCCTTCTGTTACTAGAAAGTTGTTTCAAACTTCTAAAATATCCTAAACTGTATTGGCTAGAATGACTATGAACTTGAAATTCCCATCTGTCTTCCGAATTTGTACTTTCCTTTTCCTTGACAAGGTTAAAGGTGTGTTCCTTTTTTACAAGGTTACAATCTCTCCTTTTGCGTGGGACTTGTGCACAAACCTTGACTTTTCTCTTTTCCTTGAAGTTGAGGGTTGGGGCAGCTTCCTTGTCACTTCAGCTGTGGTTTTCCCGGGGTGGGTCTCCCCGGTGACTGATGGGAGGCTGAGACTGAGGTTGTGGGCTGTTGCGTCGTGGGTAATGGTTCTTCTCGGCCCCTGAGTGGTTCGGATCTGTCCCTCTCTGCGGCTGATCCACACTGCTGCTTTACCAGGAGCGACAGGAGATGTGGAAAGTCGGCCTGGTAACCCTAAGCATATGCCCTCTGAGCCTGGTGCAGCTTCTTCCGAGCACAATGTACCCCTGAAGGATCCTAACTTGAGAAATGCCTCTGGCCGTGGGGCTCGGAGATTCTTGTCTGTTCAGGCAGTGCACAGGGACAGTCGGGGTCTTGAACTGGGTTGTGATTTATAGGAAAAATGGATGGTTCTTGATTGGTTGATTTGGACTCCTCCCGCCCTAACCTGTTCTAACTTGCCTTCACCTGTCCTGTCCGGTTCCATGTGAACTCTGCATTCCAGGCTTCCAGCCAGCTAGCAGGATTGTTCTTTTGTTTTTTTTAGAGTCAGGGTCCTGCTCTATCACTCAGGTTGGAGTGCAGTGGTACAATAATAGCTCACTGCAGCCTCAACCTCCTGGGCTCAAGCAATCCTCTTGCCTCAGCCTCCTAAGTAGCTGGGACTACTGGCACACGCCACCACAGCCAGCTAATTTTTAAAATTTTTGGAGAGGTGGGCCTCGCTTTGTTGCCCAGTCTGGTCTTGAAATCCTGGGCTCAAGCGATCCTTCCTCTTGGTCTCCCAAAGTGCTGGGATGACAGGCATGAGCCACAGTGCCCAGCCAAGGAGGATTGTTGAAGAAATAGTTCCAGATTTCCTGCTTCTAAAAGGATAGGTGGAGAATCTGTCTTTTTTTTTTTTTTTTTTTTTCTGAGTCAGAGTCTCACTGTGTTGCCTAGGCTGAAGTGCAGTGGCATGATGCTCACAACCACCGCAGCCTCAACCTGCTGGGCTCAGGCGATCCTTCTGCCTCAGCCTTCCAAGTAGGCAGAATTACAGACATGCGCTACCACGCCCGGCTAATTTTTTGACTTCTTGTTGAGACGAGATCTCACCATGTTGCCCAGGCTGGTCTCAAACCCCTGGACTCAGGCAATCATCTCACCTCAACCTCCTAGAGTGCTGGGATTATAGGTGTGAGCCACTGTGCCCGGCTGAGAATCTGTCTTTTATATGGAATCAGTGGGATCAGAAACTGCAGAGGCAGCAAAGCCAACTGTATTGGCACCAATTTAAAAGGTTTTTGTGAATTCCTCTTGGTAACTGGATTCAAGAAAAGGAGACGTCTTCAGTGCAGGTGAACAGCCGCTCACAGCATGACATAGTCAGCATACAGATATTCTCTTATTTGTACATTGGAGCAAGAGTCCTTGGGGTCTTTCTATCTTTGTCAGTTGTAGACTTCGGGTGCACCAGATAAAGGTAAATGTGCGTATGGTTAATGCATTTCACCTGTTTTCAGAGTGAGCACCAATGCTCCCAAGTTCAACATTCTGCAAACAGCCTCCAGGAGAGGCAGCCTGGGGATGTCCCTGAGTTTACATGTGGGTTTGCAGGAGCGAAACCTCTCTTTCTCCCCAGCGTGTGTTGTGGTTGGGCAGGCAGCAGGGAGAGGGAGAGAGAGAGAGAGAGCGAAGGGGCGGGAGGCTTCAGAGACTCAATTAAGTTAATTAATGTGTGTCCCTAAGTTTCTTTGAGCTTCTGGGGAAGGTTCTGTGTAAACACCAGGTCTGGGCTGTCCCATCTGTACATGTGTTTGCGCAGAGGCCACATGTTACCCTTTGTTTGCATTGGTGAGGCGGCTCCAGGGCTGAGCAGGGCTTGGTCAGGCTCTGTGGCCTGGATTTATTTGGTCACTGACTGGAAGGTTGACCTGCTGAATGAGCGTATCAGAGAAAATCACATAAGTAGCCATGTTATCAATGCTCCTGGATAATGTTGGAAGCACAGGTAGGGCCAGGCTTCAAGCTCCTGACTTGGGAAACTTGAGCAGTGACCCATAGCCACTGTGACCCCAGGCCACCGCGACCCACGGCCACCTCAACCCAGGGCCATCGTGGCCTACTTGCCTTCATGACTGGTGGCCGGTGTCTTTCCCAGTTGTAGGTTTTCTCAGCATAATATTTTCAAAGATGCAAACCAGGGTAGCCATCCTTTTTGTAACTCACCCATATAAGATCATGATTTCAAGTCTTGCTGGGCTCTCGTTTTGTTTTTTTGTTTTGTTTTGTTGAGTTAGTGTATCCCTCTGTCACCCAGGCTGGAGTGCAGTGGCACACTCACGGCCACCACAGCATCGACCTGCCAGGCTCAGGTGGTCCTTCCACCTTAGCCTTCCAAGTAGCTGGAACTACAGACATGCGCCACCAGGCCCAGCTAATTTTTAAAAAAATTTATTATAGAGACGAGGTCTCACCAAGTTGCCCGGGCTGGTCTCGAACCCCTGGGCTCAAGCAATCCTCTTGCCTTGGCCTCCCAAATTGCTGGGATTACAGGCTTGAGCCCAGCCTATTTTTAACCTTTAATTACAAAAATGTTCAAATTCACAAAAGTAGAGAGAAAAATGAACCTCCAAGTACCTGGCACTCAACATTAGTAGTTATCAATAGATTGTAAATTTTATTTAACCCATTTCTGTATTTTTTATGAGAAAAAATGAGTCTACTAAAATTTAGTTTTTTTAATGCCAGGCAAGATTCTAATTTATTTGGATTGGCTTTTTGTTTTCTGACTTGAATTTATATATGTAATTTCAAATTTTTAAACTTCTATTGTAAATAGACAAATTATAGTCATATATTTATGGGGTACAAAGGAATGTTATGACATCTGTGTACAATGTGGAATAATTAAATAAGCTAATTAACACATTTATCACCTCAAATACTTTTTTTGTGATGAGAACATTTGAAGTGTCCTCTCAGTAGTTTTGAAATATACATTATTATTAACTATTATTACTATGCTATGTTAAATTCAAAATCTGCCTGACAGATTTCAGTGTGACCAGTTGAAATGGTGGTGTGAAGTGATTCTGAGACTTTGATCAACATGCCTTTTTTTTTTTTTTTTGAGTTGGAGTCTCACTCTGTCACCCAGGTTGTAGTGCAGTGGCACACTCACGGCCATCCCAGCGTTGACCTGCTGGGCTCCAGCAATCTTTCTGCCTCAGCCTTCCAAGTAGCCAGAACTACAGATGTGCGCTACCATGCTTGGCTAAGTTTTGATTTATTGTAGAGAGGAGGTCTCACCAAGTTGCTGGGACTGGTCTCGAACCTGCAGACTCAAGCAATCCACTTGCCTCAACCTCCCAAAGTGCTGGAATTACAGGCTGAGCCACTGAGCCCGGTCCATACTTTTTTTTTTTTTCCTGAATCAGGATCTCTGTCTCCCAGGTTGGAATACAATGGCACAATCACATCACAGCAGCCTTGACCTCCTGAGCTCAAGCGATCCTTCCACCTTAGCATCCTGAATAGCTGGGACTACAAGCACGCACCACCACGCTTGGCTAATTTTGTGTGTGTGTGTGATTACGAGGTCTGGCTATGTTGCCCAGGCTGTCTTGAACTCCTAGGCTCAAGCAATCCTCCTGCCTTGACCTCTCAAAGTGCTGGGATTACAGGAGTGAGTCACCGCGCCCAGCCAAGATACTTTAAAGGCAAAGTGACCACGTGGAAGAAGAGCAAACCATAGCCTGGAAGAGCAGGGCACTCTCTGCTGGTGGGCTCATCAGGGCCTTCATTCAGATGGCGCTGGTGGGTGGTGGACTCTGAAGAAGAAGGTCTGGCCCTTTGGCATACTGTCCCCTGACCCCAGACAAGAGAGGGCCAAAAGTCCCCTGGCCTGTGTGCTCCCCTTGCCAGAGACACTCCTGCTACTCAGGACCCAGGAGTTCCCTATGCACGTGGGGTCCAGGCTGCTTCCAACCTGTGCAGTTCCACCCGTACCCAGAGCCCCTGACAGGCTGTGCAGCACTGTGTCCATCCAGGACCAGCAGGAGGCAAGGGCCTGGGCATTGGTGGAACTGGACACATGGTAGCTGAGCATCCTCATGTGTGGGCATGAGGCCCCTGCAGGAGGTGGGGGAGGCCCAGGCAGGGGCAGCTGTTCCCACTGGCCATGTCATGCACTTGGCATTCCATTAGTCATGGTGGTATGTTTCTCGAAGTAGGAGGAAAGAACTTGCGTGTGTGTGTGTGTGTGTGTGTGTGTGTGTGTGTGTGTGTGTGTGTCGGGGTCACACTTTGTTGCCCAGATGGCAGTGCAGTGGCATGATCGTGGCTCACCTCAGCCTTGACCCCCCCAGGCTCAGGTGATCCTTCCACATCAGCCTCCTGAGTAGCTGGGACTACAGGTGTGTGCCACCTCGCCTGGCTAATTTTTTTATTTTTTGTAGTGACAAGGTCTGGCTATGTTGCCCAGGCTTGTCTCAAATTCCTAGGCTCAAGTGATCCTCCTGCCTCAGCCTCCCAGAGTGCTGGAATTATAGGTGTGAGCCACCATGCCCAGCCAGAGTATGTTTTATTTAGTAGTTTGTTAGCTTGATTTAAAACTTAAAAATAGTTCAGCATATGAGGTGCAGAGCCATACTGGTACTCTGGCCCCAGACCCTGCAAATATTTGGGTGGGCCTGCCCTGGGCACCTATGTGAGGCTGTCTCACTCCTGGAGCATTCCTTGGGTGCTCAGGGTCCCCGTTGTAGGTGTTCACTGCTTGGTTTTCATTGCTGGACTCTTTCAGTCTTGCTGCCTAAGGGTGGGGAATATATTGTGTTTTCTTTTTCTACTTGAATTGTCCTTAAAGCCCTGGGTCTACTAGCCTGGGTTCAGATTTGGGAATTAGACTGGAATCCTCAAGCATTTCTGGGAAAGGATGGGTGGTGTAGTGGCCTGCCCTCCAAGAGGTGAAAATCTCATCGGACTGGGAGGGTGTCTGTTCCTGATCTGACGGAGCTGACACTTCAAAACAGACTGCTTCTGGGCACAGGAGCTCACGCTTGTAATCCCAGCACCTTGAGAGGCCAAAGCAGGATTGCTTGAGTCCAGGAATTCGAGACCAGCATGAGCAACATAGCAAGACCTCATCTTTACAAAAAAATCAAAAAATTAGCCAAGCATGGAGTGAGCACTTGTAGTCCCAGCTACTTGGGAGGGTGAAGCGGGAGGATTGCCTGGGCTCAGGAGGTCGAGGCTACAGTGAACTGTGATTGTGCCACCAGCCTGGACAAGAGTGAGGCCCTGACTCAAAAACAAAACCAACTAACAAAAAACACCCAAGTCCCCAGAGCTGCGCTGCCATCCTCCATGGCTGTGGATGGGAAGCTGTCAGCGGGCAGGCCGGGTCCACCCTCAAGGTCAATATGAAGCAGCCCAGATAAGGGCACATCCTCTTTCCGAGGACTCGGGGAGGAGATGTTGGGCACTCCTCAAGGCATTCTTTATTTCTTGATGAAAATTCAGACAAGTGAGTGAAAATCTTTATAAGTGTACGCTGTCCTTGATCCAGGATTCTGCCTGTAGAAACTTATCTCAGGAAATATTCCCAGATCACGAACCCATTCATCTTCAATAGTGTTTGTTGCAAGCTGTTTTCAATTTTTTCTTTTTTTGAGTAGGAGTCTCACTCTGTCGCCCAGGCTGGAGTGTAGTGGCACGCTCACGTTCACCGCAGCCTTGACCTGCTGGGCTCAGGTGATCCTTCCTCCTCAGTCTTTTAAGTAGCTGCAACCACAGGTGCACATCACCACGCCCAGCTAATATTTTGATTTATCGTAGAGGCAAGGTCTTGCCAAGTTGCCCAGGCTGGTCTCAAACCTCTGGACTCAGGCAGTTCTCTCACCTCCGCCTCCCAAAGTGTTGGGATTACAGGCATGAGCCACTGTGCTTGGCCTGTCTTGAATTTTTAACAGTTAAATTAAATTTTGGTTTAACTTGATACTTATAACAAACATTTATGGAGTACTTATCACATACCAGGTGCTGGCCTAGGTGGTTTACATATATTAATTTATTTAATCCTCAGCAAGGTAGGTACTAAAACTCTCCAAATTCCACTTGGGGAAACCGAGGCACTAAGAGGCTCAAGAACTTGCCCAAGGCTCCACCTCTAGTTAGTGGCTGACTGGTGGTTTGAACAAGGCCAGAGGCTCCAGAGAATAATGTGTACAGTAAAATCTCATTCTTAGGGAAGGAAAATTGAATATGTGGAAAAAGAACCACTTGGTCCCATTGCCTCGGGATTATCTTGGTTTCCATCAAGCACACTTTTAGATGGAGGAAGTTTCAACTTGGGGAAAACTTCCAAAGCAGAGGGTGCAGCATTACTGAGGGGAAGCTTGGTTGCTAGGGGACAGGTGGGCTTCTAGCCCGCACCCTGGAGGCAGAGCCGAGCCTCCAGCCACACGGCATCCCCAGCATCCAGCACAGAGCCTGATGTGGTCTTGAGGTGCTGAGGACAGTGCTTGACTGCCCAGCATGGAGGACTCCACGAGACCCTGGGTCTCCAAGGACGTCATGAACGTGAGGCCTGTCAAGCCTCAGCGGTTGGATGGGGTCAGCCCCAAGATTGCTTTGGTTTTGAGTGCCCAGTGAGGGTTCTGGCCCCTATGGGAGCATGTCTTCCTGTCCCTGTTGACTTGTTCTGGAGGCTGGAGGCCCCGCCGAGTGGCTGGATGGAACTGTGTTTGCCCTGGGGGCACCAGGCAGGAGGCTGATGCCCTGCTGGGTCCTGTGGGCTGCGCCATCTGCGGTGTGCATGCAGAGCTGGCAGCCTGCCCCTTGCCTGTAAGCTTCCTGGTTCGGAAAGTGGCTCGGAGCACGGATGCCCTGGGAGGTATCAGCCAGGGAGGCCGGCGGGCAGCCCGTGCCCAGGGCCCAGAGCAAGGACTGCAGGAGCCATCCCCTGGCATGAATGCAAGGGTCCGAGCTAAACTCTGAGGTGTGGTTTCAGGTGATGCTGGTTCCTGCGACTCTGCCCACCCTGCCCTGCCTCCCGCTCCCTGAGGCTGGGCTGGCAGGGCCCCCTGCTCTCCTGAGCCCCGTACCACATGCCAGCAAGCAGGATCTCTGTCTCAGATGGTGTCTGTTTTCCGGGAACCCACGTGCTCCTGGGAACAGGGCCCCATCCCGCACACCACTGCTCCTCGGCATCGCAGGGGCTGTGAATGAAGATGAATGTCCCCAGCATCCTCTGAATTAGACTGTGGTCTCCCAAACAGAACACTGGCTACAAACACTGTTCCCATTTCGGTGTTCATGTGGGACTTGGGGCGTGTGTGGGGAGAGGACAGGTTGTCCCCAGCTGCTGCTCAGACCCAGTGCCAGGTAGGCTGCTCCCAGCTCCGATCAAGGTGTAGAGAAATAGCCGGACTTAAGGGGAGTGTGACATGCCCTGCAGTTTCCTACCCCGTCAGCCTCTGCCTTTGTGTGAATGCAGAGTCTGGGATGATCGTGCGTTATTGGCTTGTTGCTGGTTGGTGGGAGTGATCTTTACCTGGAAGAGGCAAGCAGCTGCCTTCCCTTCCTTGGGTCTGAACCTAGAATGTTCCAGCAGTATCGCCTCCAAACCCTCCGCCTGTGTGCCCTCCCTCCTCTCTGCTCTAGGGCACTGGGTGGCTGCTCCCTGTGGGTAAAACTGACATTAGCTAGATGACCTTGGGCGGCAGGACCAGGAAGCCCCAACCCCAAGCTCCTGCCTGTCCTGTCCCCGGTCCCTTTTCAGTTGTGGAGGCAACACCTTTGCCCCCAGAGAAGGTGCCTGTGCCAGGCCAGGAGAGGCAACTATTGGGTCTATGAGAAATGGAGACTGCCTGAGGAGAGAGACAGAGAGACAGAGACAGACAGACAGAGAGCGAGAGACAGGGAGAAAGACAGAGAGAGGAAGGGAGAGAGAAATAGAGAGACAGGCAAAAAGACCAAGGAAGAGAGACAGAGACAGACAGAGAGAATTGCTAGAGAACGTGGTGACCGTGTTGTCAGCAAGCCTACGACAGCAGTGCTTCCAGAACTTTACCATCCCTCCACATTACCTGGGGATCTTGTTACAATATGGATCCTGCCTCCGGGGCTCTGGGGTGGGGGCCTGAGAGCCTGCTATTCCTAGGTGAGGCCAGTCCACAAACCATGCTGGCACCAGCTTGGGAGAGAGGAGACCTGGGTTCTAGCCCTGGTTCCTTTTGGTGTCCTTTCCTTTGAGGGAATTCAATGAATCCTTCCAGGCCTCAGCATCTCAATCTGAAAGCAAATGAATTCCAACCTATATTGCCTTTCCTACACTGCGATTCCATGTGTCTTTTTTTTGTTTGTTTGGTTTGACACAGGCTCTCACCCAGTCACCTAGGAATACAGTGTCACAATCATAGCTCACCGTAACCTCCAACTTCTGAGCTCAAGCGATCCTCCAGCCTCAGCCTCCTGAGTAGTCCCTGGGACTACAGGCATGCACCACCACACCTGGCTAGTTTTCGTTTTTTTAAATTTTATGTAGAGATGGGGTTTTGCTATCTCGAACTCCTGGCCTCCAGCCTTCCTAAGTGCTAGTATTATAGGCATGAGTCATTGCACTCAGCTTCATATGTCTTTATTTATTTTCATTTATTTATTTATTTTTTTGAGTTGGAGTCTCACTCTGTCACCCAGGCTGGAGTGCAGTGGCATGGTCATGGCCACCACAGCCTCGATCTGCTGGGCTCAGACATCCTTCCACCTCAGCCTTCCAAGTAGCTGGAACCACAGACATGCCTGCTACCACGCCTGGTTAATTTTTTGATTTTTTTGTGGTGATGAGGTCTCGACAAGTTGCCCAGGCTGGTCTTGAACCCATGGGCTCAGGCTATCCTCTCACGTCGGCCTCCCAAAGTCCTGTGATTATAGGCATGAGCCACCGCGCCTGGCCTTCATATGTCTTTTTAAAAAAGGGTTAAAACTTAGCATAAGCACCATCATTACTTCACACACCTAAGATGATAAACTACCCAGAAATCAGACTTTTAGGAGAAGTGACCTGGCAAGGCAAAATCTAAGATGGCTTTGAGAAGATCTGAACTAAACCTAGAAATCAGATGCTCTGCATTTTTTATGGAATGCTTATGCATTAATTAAATACATGGGATGGTCTCTCCTTGATTCTGCCTCTTTCCTACAATTGGCAAAAACTTATAAAAAGCAATAGCAACTTAAACGTAGATTGGGCACATAAAGTGAGGTATTCATGAAGCTATCATGGACTGTGTTAGGTCCATGGCTGCTTTAGCTTATTCTTAAGAACCGTGACATTCTTAAAAACATGACTTTTCTTACAGCATATATATATGGCGTTTATAAATATACATATATATATATTTAATAGCCAGGACGCGAGATGGGGAAGTTTGTGTGTCTGGAAATAAGTGGTCTATGTTAGCTGACTCCATGTTGCATAAACTTCACTCCTTCATGCGTCTTATCACTGGCTGATAAATATTGTATGTTGGAAAATCTCTCTTCAAGGGGAGGAGACAGTCCTCTGTGGGACTCAGCAGAGCTGAGGTCAGGTGGGACGGGGTTGGCCCTGCGGGCAGAGATGAGCGATTTAGGATGCTGTCACATGCAGTGACAGTGTACACCCTCCGGCTGGCAGAACAGTGACCCTGTCACAGTCTGTTTCAACAGTGAAGGTTGTTTGTATTTAGCTGGTGTGGATGAAGAAAGGAATGTTGGAAAACCAGGGCTAGGCCGCCCAGGGGACCAGCCTCTCTTTGGAACTCCTGGGGGACGGGGCCAAGCTCTGAACCTCGTCTAAGCAGGAAGCATGGGCAGGCCAGCATTGCAGCTGCAGGGACAGAATTCCACGTCGGAATCTTATGTCCCCAGAGTGGACAAACAGAAGCTTGTATTTTCATTTCAAAGGGCCGCCTGCCTTACCCTCCAGACAGACCGTGCACACAGTGTTTTGGGGTGGGAAATGAGTGATTTTCTTGTGGTATACATTGATTTTAACCAGAAGCAATAGAACTTGACTTTGATTGACAGGGGAAGAGGTTTGATTTCCACTAGGATGTTAAAAATATTGATGATTCTGAAGACCCCCAGGGAGTCCTGATGGGAACACAGGCCAGGTCTAGGCCTCCATGAAAGTTCCCCGGGAAGGTTCCTAGGACCCTCCTTCCACTATCCTGCCCACTGCAGCCTTTCCAAGCTGCACACTTTGTGTCTGAATCGGGGGGGTTGCTTCCTTGTCATTCATATAAAGACACTGTATGGGCCCCAGGCTGCCTATACTGGAAACACTGGAAAAAACCTTTTCTTCTCTGTGTGGTAGTGACTAATCCAACAGCAGAAGTGGTGTCTGGACCTTACCCCTAAAACATAAGAGCAAATTACATCATACTATATACACAGAATGAGAAAATATAATAAAATACCATTGCACACCAACGGCTCCATTCTGGGTATGTGCCTAACTGACAACATCTTCCCCTTTTAGGTTTCTAGTTCAGTTTGCTGTTGGGAAAAGTAGGTTACTGCGAGCTTATTAGAATTTTGCCTTAAAAGAGAAAATAGACCTAGGACAAAGGCTTGAGGGGCGATTCTATTTAAAAAAAAAAGTGTGTGTGACTAGGCACGGTGGCTCACACCTGTAATCCTAGCACTTTGGGAGGCCAAGGTGGGAGGAATGCTTGAGCCTAGGAATTCGAGACCAACCTGGGCAAGACCTCATCTCTACAAAAAAAAAAAAAATTAGCCAGGCATGATGGTGTGTGCCTATAGTCCCAGCTACTAGGGAGGCTGAAGCGGAGGGGTTGCCTGAACCCAGGAAGGTGAGGCTACTGTGAGCTGTGATCGTTCCTCTGCACTCCATCCCAGGTGACAGCGTGAGACCAACTCAAAAAAAAGCGTGTGGGTGGGCTTCAAAGGATGGACTTCGAAACCCTGGTTCTCCTGGGTCTTGCTGGGGGAGTCCTCCATCTTGTGACTTCTGTCTTCTCCCTTCCTGAACATTGTTAAGTCCTTTGGGTGTGGATGATAAGATTGTACACTCAGAACAGCCTGAAGCACATGTGTGCGTACCCCAGGAGACAGACAGTCCGACACATGTGCACACACACAGCGGGGTGGGAGAGTCGGTGAATCTAGGTGGAAGAATGTCGATACCTCCTGGACAAGCTAGGTGACAAGCTAGGTGACAAGCTGCCTGGTGGCTCACTAGACTTGGCAAATTCATGGATTGCCTGCTTGTCAGCGTCAACAGATAAAAATCAGTAGGTCATCATCAATCAGAGTATGAGTGGGAAAAACAGATTCTACTCCCCACAGTTTCTGTGAATAAACAAAGTATGTAAGGCCTGAAAGGAGAAAGCTATAGAAATTTCCTGAAGCGCTGAATCTGTGAAAACGTATGCCATATTCTTGGGACGGGATCATTAGCACCGCAGAGGGCAGTTCTGCAGTTAATCTTTAAATGCAAGGATCTATGAGTCAAATCCAATTAAGTTCCAACAGGAGTTGATCTAAAGTGTAATGGGATGATCTTCCAGTGTCTCTGGACCCTCCCCCACAGCCAAACTTGTTCTTACCTTATCCCTCCAGTTTGGGTTCATGGTAGCCTCATCCGAGCAACTGCTGGTAACAAAAGCCTGTGAGTCACCCCGATTCCCTGTCTTTCCTCAACCCCCTCCAGCCGCCCTCCAGTCCTGACCACTTTACCTTTGGAACACAACACACTTTGCACCCTGGGGTGCTGCCGCCTCCTTCTGCCGGTGTCAGACCGATAGATTTGCCTACATAAAAATGGAAAACCTCAGCATATCAAAAGACACCGCAAATGTAGTCAGAAGACAGGCAACAGCCCCAAAAGACACTATGTGCAACCCTTTGCAGCACATGAAAGGGTCAGAGATTGAGGATCAGAGTGTGTAAAAGAGCTCCCACAGATCATGAAGAAGGACACACAGCTCAGCAGGAAAATTGGCAAAGGAGACAAGAAGTGATTCTCCAAAGGGAAGTACAAAAGGCCAGAACAATGGAGCCAAGCGCAAGCGGCTCTGCCCAGCACGGCCGTGTGCGGGGGCCGGTGTCGGGTAGTGGAGGCTGGTTTCCCATTCCCCGGCCCCGCTGTCTTGCCTCCTCCCTCTGTGATCCAGGCCCCGGGTGGCAGGCAGCACTGTGTGCAGGCACCCCTCGCTCCTTGCCCCATGGCCATGCCCTTGCACCTGTCTTCCTCGCTGTAGCCCGACCCCTTTCCCACAGGCCTTCAACCCAGCCCAGATTGGCCTTGGCCTCTAGGGAGCACACCTGCTTAAGCTTCCAGCTGAGACCTTGAGATGGGGCTCTGGGAGCCAAGCTCAGGGCTGGGCACATCAAGGCAGGGCTCAGGTGCTTGTGAGCCTGGTGCAGGATCCCGGGCGGCAGAGGTAGGAAGGAGGCCTTGGAGTTCACAGGTTGGTTCAGGCAACCTGCATTAAAAGGCCAGGGCTTGGGAGGACAAGTCCCCCCAAGGGAGTCTGGGGCAGGCATTGAGGCCACAGTGTTCATTCTGTAATGGCAGGCCTCCCCACAGTGGAGCCTGGGAACACAAGGATGCCCGTGCAGATGTCTGGGAAGCCTGTTCTCTTTGGAGATGTACAGCTCCTATGAGCGCAGGAGAAGTTTGCAGGCCCTGCAGTCGACACACCTGTCCAGCCCATGTTTCTCAAACACATTTGAAGCACATAGCAACGTCTTAGGGTACACCAGTGTCCCACAGGGTGCAGTCTGGGAAACCCTGCAGTGAAGTGATGAAGATTCTGGGACCAGGTTCTAACCCAGCTGAGAGGCTTGTTTTCTTTCAAGCCAGGAGCTGATTCCAGGTAGAGAACACCCCTGACTTATAAGGTGGAGGAGGCAGTTTCCAAATCCACGGCATGGCAGTAACTTGGGTCACTTGGAAAGGTTGCTTCTGCTCTTTTGTAAAAAATAGCATGTTATCTATGAGATAGCAGGCACGGTTGGTTCCATAGGCATACAAACAATACATGCTGCAAATATGATGTGGGGGTGGGGGAGCATGAATTATGCAGCATAATTAACATGCGGGTTCAGAGTTTCATTTGGCTGTGTGTTCCTTCGTTTTTCCTGGCCCATGTGCCATTGCCTTCATCAGAGCCAGAGGCTGCGGAGAGCCTGGTGTGCCGCTGCGGTGTAGACGGTCTTTGTGGCGCCTCTAGCCCAGGGAGGCACACAGGGCCAAGTGGATTCCTGATTCATGTTCATTTTCTCGCCAAAAAAAAAAAAAAAAAATTCCAAGAAGACTGAGAAAGGAATTATGACCTGTTTTCTGGATTCTAGATTAAAATGTGGAGTAGGGACTGGCTTTTGGTGGGTTGATCAACTCTTTCTCGGTCTCCAGAGCTGTGTCTCGTCTTCTACAAAACTCCCACGTGGTCGGCCTCGCCTTTGAACACTTCCTTTACCTGTCTGCACTTCCCCAAACTGGGCCCTCTCTTGAGACTTCTCTGTGGTCCTTGGGAGTGGAGACCGGAGGTGGGGTAGGCATCCATGTCCCTCACTGCTCCTCCAGGTCAGGGTTCCTCCTCCTCCCTCCCTAAGAGGGACCCTTCTGCCTCCAGGTTGGAATCTGCCTCCCTCCTTGGCCACGCCTCTCCGTCCGTCATTGGGTCTTTCCACCCTGCCTCTGTCCCTGTCCTGGGCGAAGTCATGTCCAGAGGGTGACCTGTCTGCTCGCTGGCCTCACTCCCTGACCTCCTCACATCTAAGCCTTTCCCTCCCTTTAGCTTCATACCTCCATGCGGAAGCTCAGCTGGCAAGTACGAAAGAAAGGGAACAGTTAAGAGAGTGGAGCTCAGCACCCTGCGCCTGCCACCCTCAGTTCTCCTAACCCCTCCAGTGCCTCCACTCAGACCCTCCTCCAACACACCCAGACCTTGAGACTCTGCTGACTTCAGAACTGTTTGCCATCTCTCACTTTCCTTGTCTTGTTTACATCCTGATCCGTGGCTATCATCACTCTCTTCTATACTCTCCGCTCTCCTAGCCTGTTGTCTCTCCTTCATACATGGCAGGAAGAATCCCTAGCCCTAAGTCAGCTCTTCTTCCACTGTATGCACTCTTGTAGCTGACCACGGCCAGAGAAATCACAATGCTGTGGACTGGTCTGTTGTGGCTTCATGAAGGGTTTTTGGCATTGTGTGGTGATCTTAGTGCATCTTCCCAGTCAGATATCTCTTCTGGAATCCAGGATGACTATTTCACGTCTTCTCGAGCCCTGAACACCTTGTCCCTTGCATCCAGTGATTTTCCTACCTGTTTCACCGAGAAAATGAGAGTCATTAGGAAAGAACTTTCCGGCCGGGCTCAGTGGCTCAGCCTGTAGTCCCAGCATTTTGGGAGGCCGAGACGAATGGATTGCCTGAACCTGTGGGTTCGAGACCAGCCTGGGCAACTTGGCGAGACCTTTCTCTACAGTAAATCAAAAATTAGCCAGGTGTGGTAGCGTGCGCCTGTAGTTCTGGCTACTTGGAAGGCTGAGGCAGAAGGATGGCTGGAGCTCAGCAGGTTGACGCTGGGGTGGCCGTGAGTGTACGTGCCACTGCACTCCAGCCTGGGTGCTGGAGTGAGACTCCAACTCAAAAAAAAAAAAAGAAAGTAAGTACTTTCATGAGCACTCTCACCTACTCCCTGGCTCCAGGGTGTGTGTGCTGCCTTCCCCTGATACAGTGGGTGGCCTCACAGTCTCTTCCCCCTTCCATTGGACCCTGCCCCCCTCACCTTTTAAGACCTTTCTCTTATCATTTCTCCCTTTTCTTCCTAACTGCGTCATTTCCACCATGATAGCAAGCCTCTCTCGACCCGACCCGTTCTCATCTCTTGATTTCCCCACGTGAAGGGAGTGTCTACACACTTTCCTTCTTCCAGTTATCCTTGAAGCAGTTCTGGCCACTCTTCTGAAACCTTTCTTGAGGTCCCCAGGGGCTTCCACCTGCAGGATATTCCATCCTGGCATCTCCCAGGTGATCACACCTGCTTCTGGAAGAGTATGTTTTCTTTTTTTTTTCACTTGGCTTCTGTGATGTGCAGTTCTCCTCTTCCGTGTTCCTTCCTCACTGCCTGTTTCTCTCTAGGGCATAGAATGGCGCCTGGCACACAATAAGCATCTAGAATCTTTGTTGAGTAGTGAAATGGAAGTGTGACGGGGTATGTGGCTCTCCCTTTCCTGCAGGCTCCCCCAGTTCCCGAAGCCTCACTCCTGCCTGCATCTCACATAGCAAAAAGAGGTGTACATGGATCACACCACATAGCTTCTAAAGCAGTGTGTGTAAGTACATGTGTCCATGTTCATGTGCACCTGCATGAAAATGGGGAGGAGGCCCTGAGGAGGGAGGGAGCATTCACAGAGAGGAATCACCTGGGTAAGGAAGAAGAGGTGGGGAGAACCGAGCAACCGGTTTGGCTGGTTCAGGAAGAAGTGAAAAAGTAGCCAGGAGCAGAACCTCCAGCCAGCCATGGACCTAATTTGTTAGCTATCAGGAGCAAATCAAAGGATCTGTTGTGTGAAGAAATGATGGGTGGAAACCTTGCTCCCTGGGAGGAGACTGAAGACCCCAAAGTGACTTGTGTGATTCAGCCATGAAATATTGCTTCCCACCCCATGTCTAAAGAGAACGTGCACATATTTGTAGAGAATTGGGTATTTCTGTGCTTCATTCCTGTGCCCTGTTGGGTGGGAGGGCCAGTGGTCATCAACCCAGTGAAGAGACAACCCCAACCTTGCTCTGTGCCGCCCTGAAGCATAAGAAACTGCCCATTGATTGTGCTGGCCCCTGGTCACTGGCTCTGCTGGAAGCATGTCCAGCACTGGTTTCTTAAAGGTGCAGATTTATTTCCTGAATTCCTTCTTTTTAAGGAAAAAAGACTCAGCTACAAAGATCCAGTGGCCAGTCTGTTACAGCCATACTGGTTTCTTGTTCCCACTACCCAGAAAAAAAGCAAAACTGATGCAGCCATTACAGTGGAGAGTTTAATATCACAGAGCAGATAAGCAAAGAGGGTGGGAGAAGCCACTCAAATCCACTTCCCTGAAGATTCTGAGGATAATGTTTTTAAAAATAACTTGGAGGGCGGTGGGACAGGGGCTACTGATTGGTTAATGATGTCATTGAGGGGATGTTGAGACTGTCTTCCTGGTGGTCCTGTGACCCATGGAGGACTTCCTAGTGCCCTGGGCCTGGGTAGTTCAGGTCTGCCAGAATACAAAGTCTGAAAAAGATCTCAGATACCATTCTTAGGTTTTACAATAGATGCTGTCCATGAAACAAGTCCCATGACCATCAAGTGGTACCTACCCCCCTACCCCCAGCCATTAGTGTAATAGTCTAGAAGGAAATTGTGAGGGGAGGTGGGTCCTTGGAGAGTGAAGCCACATTTGTCCTTCAACGGATTGGCCCTGCGGGGCAGCGTTCCTTCCTCCCCAAGGGTTGGCACATGAAGATAATGCCAAGAAAACTGAGAAGCAGCATCTTCGTTCATTTCTAAGCATAGGTGCAACTTTTACTCCATGACCCCATATTAATTTTATATAGGCAGTTTCAAGTCCTGTGCTCAAGCCCCATTGTCCTGGGGGCCGACCTGCCTTCTGGTCATGGCTCAGTGCAGGGAGGGATGTGAAGAGGGCTGGGGAGGCCCACCTGCCCGCAGATGGGTTTTGGGCTCTGGCTGCAGGAGATGACACTTTCTCGTGGTTTCTCAGGCTAGGTCGTGGCGTCAGCACGGCGTTGGTGGGAGACAGTGCATTTGCTGAGGGCAGTGTATCTTGAGGTCCCCATTGCCCTGTGCCTCTTGTGTGGCCTGGACTTTCTGGTAAGAAAGCGGCTGTGGGAAGGACGGTGGAGTCCCTTAGCGGGCTGATGTGTGTCTGGCCAGTTGGCTCAGTCTTGGCTCTCAGCTTCTGTTTCAGATGTTTTGATTCCCCCTTTACTTAGCAACTGGCCTGCAGCCCTGCTCTGCCCTGGGAAAACCATTGTCTTTCTGAAGAGCTGCTTCAGCTCCAAACTGATAACTCTGGAAGGAACAGCCACCAGTCAGTCTGAACTGAGCTCAGAATTAGCACATGAAGGAGACTTGGGCCTTGAGCCTGTCGAGTCTATTCTCTGGAGACCCTGAAATACAAGAAGATGGTTTCATGCCATGCCCAAGAGTGTAGCCACAAATGGCACCTCTGTCTTGGGCCGTCTGCATTGTTAAGTTGACCTACTTATTCTCCTGACCTGTGGGCAAGGCTCCATCGTTATTTTCTTATGGAATGTTTTTGTGGAAAATATATATTTTTTTATTAGAGTCTCACTCTGTTGCCAAGACTGGAGTACAGTGGCACACACACTCACAGCCACCCCAGCATTGACCTGCTGGGCTCCAGCGATCTTTCCACTTCAACCTTTTAAGTACTTGCAACTACAGGCACGTGCCACCACGCCCAGCTAATTTTTTTATTTATTGTAAAGATGAGGTCTCACCAACGTGCCCAGTCTGGTCTCGAACTTCTGGGCTCAGGCAAACCTCTTGCCTCCACCTCCCAAAGTGCTGAGATTATAGGCATGAGCCACTGTACCTGGCCGAAAATATTATTAAAGAAGAAAAAAGTGTGGTTTGCCTGATTCCTGAACTGGCCTGGCTGTCTACTGACCAGGAACGCAGTCTGCCTGGCCTGGCTCTTACATAGAGCAGACACTGGGAATGGCTGCTCGCACTGAGACCAGCCCCTCAGGATGGTCTGATCTATGGAACTCTGACCTGGGATCCAGAATTCACACGCCAAGGTTGATCTTGTTGACAAAAAAGCCAAACTCTGTAAAATATGTAAAGATGTTTATTCTGAGCCAAATATGAGTGACTAGGTTCAGAGGTACAGTTTCAAGAGGTCCTGAGAGTATAAACTGGAGGTGTTTGGTTTATAGCTTGGTTTTATGCAGAGGTCCTCAAACTTTTAAAACAGGGGACCAGTTCACTGTCCCTCAGACCATTGGAGGGGTGGACTATAGTTTAAAAAAAAAACTATAAACAAATTCCTTTTTTTTTTTTTTAATGCATGTTAGGGAGACAGAAGTTACAGGCAAAAGACATGAATCCGTGTGAAGTTTTTGTTTGTTTTTTGTTTTGTTTTGTTTTTTGAGTTGGAGTCTCACTCTGTCACCCAGGCTGGAGTGCAGTGGCATGCTCACGACCACCACAGTCTCGATCTGCTGGGCTCAGGTGACCCTTCCGCCTCAACCTTCCAAGTAGTTGGAACTACAGGCACGCGCCACCATGCCTGGCTAATTTTTAAAAATTTATTGTAGAGATGAGGTCTTGCCAAGTTGCCCAGGCTGGTCTTGAACCCCAGGACTCAGGCAGTCCTCTCACCACTACCTCCCAAAGTGCTGGGATTACAGGCATGAGCCACCATGCCTGGCTACATGTGAAGTTTTTGTTGGTCGGGCTCAGAAACATCGGACATCTCTAAGCTTAGTGGTGGGGGTAGGGAGCTACAGGTCACAGGTGGATTCAAAGATTTCCTGATAGGCAGTTGGTTGAAAGAATGAAGCTCCGTCTAAAGAATTTGAAATTGGTAAAAGAAATGGATGAGTTAAAATAAGGAGGACTGTTCAAGCCAAGGTTCTGGTCTTGTAGACTTGGCCTCTAAGTAGCAGGCTTCAGAGAAAATAGGTGGTAAATGTCTTAAAAGGTGTCAGACTCTTTCTGGGGGAGGGGGTTCTTACAGATGCAAATTTCCCCAAGAGATGGCTTTGCGGGGTCATTCCAAAATATGCCAAAAAATTTATTTGGGGTAAAATGTTTTTATTTTCCTTAGGGACTACTCCCTGTCATGTGATGCTGTAGCAGAGTCAGGTTGAATTTGGTAGCTTATTGTCAGAGTCTGTTTTGTCAGTCTTACGATCTCTAGTTTAACATGAATACTGGTCAGCCGTGCCTAAAACTACACAAAGAGAGGCGTGTCTGACCTCCTTTTCCATCATAGCCTGGAATTTAGTTTTTAAGGTTCCCCTTGGCCCAGAGAGGATCCATTCGGTCTGTCGGGGACTTTAATTTTATTTTAGGTTTACTCTCTGCTGTGAGGCAAGCTGCCTTTTTCCCATCCTCTCAAGTGGTGGTGACGTCTCCACCACACCCCTTGGACCACTGTCCTTGGAGGTGGGGAGCTCCCAAGACTCCTCAAAGGACAGGCCGGTTCCACAAGTATCCACACGCTGTCCATTGTTTATAGTTCACCTGTAGTTCCTCTCAGTCCAGAAGCCTTTGACCATTTGGGACTATTTTTATAAGTCATGTTGTGGAGTAACATCAGGTTACCAGGGAAACAGGACAAGAAAGTCAACCTACGGTCAAATTCCCTTGCTGAAAGGGAGCCGGCTCTGTTAACCCATGACACCCCCATCACACACAAACCATGAGGCTGTGTCCCTCACATCATCTTCATGCAGGGTGGAGTACGGTGCAAAACTAATAGGCTCTACGACTTGACCCTGAAATGATTTTCAGAGCGGCCACCATAGTTTTAATCAATATTTTTTATTATGGTTTTGTGGGGTACAGTTAAGGGTTAGGTGTACAATTAATTACGTTTCATTCAGGCATCCTGTTGATAAGAGGTGTTTTACCATCCCCAGGCAGATATTTGCTACTGTTAATCCCATCCCCCTCCCCCCCATAGTTTCCCAGTACCATCAGTCATTTTCACCATAGTTTTAAAACAGAATTTATTAGAGAAAGAGAAGGGGAGAGAGAGGCATGCCAGAGCTGCCATGGGGGAGAGAAAAACCACACTTTTTGCTTTGACAAAAGACCTGATGTACCTATTTAGTGGTCAATATGTTGCTGAGTCAGCACCTCTGATGGGTGAGAGAGTGAGGCGGCCTGGGAGTCCACACTGAATTCACATTCCAGCCCGCTGGGCAGTTTGGCCTTCCGACAAGATGTCTGGATGCTCTTACTAAAAACTAAAAACTTCCTATAAGAAATGTATCTATCTATGCTTGACCTACCCTGGCCACCCTACCTCAGGCTGGTTCCATGGTGATTTGTCCTACTTTCTCTCTGTCAGTTTGTCACATATGAGTCCTGCCCTCATTCTTGGGCCCTTCGGTGGCCATGTTCATCCTCCTGAAGACCTTGGCCTCCTCTTTTCCAGTGGCTCCCCAGCCCACCATCCCCCACCCTGCTCAGCCACTCACTCACGGCCATGCCCTTGGCCCTCTGCCGGAGACCAACTCCAGCTGGGTTCAGGGTACCCATAGATCAGGGTACCCCATAGGTGGAGACGGCGTCGGTGATTGGGTAGAAGAAGAGAGAGAGAAAGAGAGAGAGAGAAAGAGACTGAACTCCAGTCTAGTGCAGAAGCGATGTGTGTTATTGGGAATTACAACGGGTCTTTTATACACAAAGTCAGATGTGGGGGGGCGTCCCCCACCCACCAGAAACCTTAATCCGTGAAAACTTAATCAGTGATTGCCTTTACCTTTTCATATGATAATCTTAAAATCCCATAACAAAGGATAACCTAATCCGTGACTGACATATTCTATAAACCTTTTTCATCCTAAGCTGATTGATTTATGCCAAGTTAAACAATTCTATAGAAGCTTAAGTATTTACTTTACAAATGAAAGTGGCCCATGCCAGAATGTTTGGAATGTGGCCCAGTCCAAAGTTCACAGTGGGCTACCTGCAAGTAACCCAGCCGCATTCTTTCAACAAAATGG